>NC_064626.1:310966601-311269631 GCF_023864275.1 Schistocerca cancellata
AAAAAAGACTGCTTCAACATCTCCGTGAGCTGTGCAGTTAGTCACATCGTGCCTTCACAATGCCTGTGGAACAGATAAGTGCAAGACTGTTGTATACTCCTAGATACCTCGAAAGTGATGCTTGAAACGTTGCAGGCGACTTTCACGGGATCTTTATTCAAACGTCTGCCAGTTTAGGTTTCTCACCTATCCGAAGCGTTCACCCGTGGGTCAAACAAACACGTGAAAAGTCGTACAGCCCTTCATTGAGTACATTCAATATGCCCTTTTACAGGTTCAAATGGTTCAAATGGCTCTGAACACTATGGGACTTAACATCTGAGGTCATCAGTCCCCTAGAACTTAGAACTACTTAAACCTAACTAACCTAAGAACATCACACACACCCATGCCCGAGGCAGGACTCGAACCTGCGACCGTAGCGGTCGCGCGGTTCCAGACTGAAGCGCCTAGAACCGCTCGGCTACATCGGCCGGCGCCCTTTTACCCCTATTCGGTATTGGTATCACACAACTGAGCAATATTCTAGGATCGGTCGCACGAGCCTTTTATTTACAAGCTCTTTTCTAGACTGATTGCATTTATATTTTCATTTCAATTGTTTCTCTTAGCTGTAATTATTTGTTTTTCTGTACATCTCAGGCGTACTGTTGATCTTCCAGGGCTCAAAAAATTGTAAAAAGATAGAGTTATGTGTGCGCAAATGAAAACAAGTCTAACACACATCGCATTGTACTGTACCTCGAAAAGACTGAATGGTGTCAGTTGAATTAGTAATTGCTTCATGCAGAATCCGCGTTTGTCTAATAAATGCGATGCAAAAATATTGAAGTATGGTGAGCTATGAAAGTAATTTATTCTGCTAGGATTAATGTGGTTGTGATTTCGAATTTAATCCCGCTAATGACCATTGAAGTTGTGCGCCCTAAAACCACGAATTTAATCTGTTAGTCCAGATGGAAAATTCGAGATATTCTCTTTCGATTCTAATAGTATCAGACCATGCTAGTCAATATCCGTAGTCACTATACATGTTTTTATTGTTTATTTTCACAGACGTTCAGCACCCACGAAGTATTATCATTTATGGCACGAACGTCCTTTCTTCAACCGTAATGTCTTTCCAGTTTTCAGCACAGGTTTGTCTTTTGTCGACCTCTTTCTCATACACTGCAAAAGCAGGGCGATTTCAGGTCCACCAAATGTTTAGTCTGCGGTTAACTGGGAAAGCGACTGAAGACGTTGATATTTTCCCGATCCATCGAGTATAATCCGGTATCTCAATGCCACAAAGAGTTACTGTAATGTTTCTTTATTTTTTGTTACCATAAGTTGTCATCTGACACTTGTTCAGTCGCTGAATACAAGGCGTCGCTTGTAAGCGGCTTGTACAGGGCCTTTGGCCATGTTTATTTTTACTGATTTCGCGTCGGTTGTTCTGTTGCAATAAAGCCGATATGTGCAGGAGTTATACAGGTGTGCAAAAACCGGGATAAATCAATTGCCGCACAAGGATGATCGTCGCTTAAAGTGTTGACGTAGTGATTAAAAGAACACATCAGCCCATAAAGGAATTTGCATAATCTCACAGGAAGAGATAATTCGCATTTCAGTTTAGAAACCAAGGATCAGATGATGCGGAATTTGATTAATTACAAGGGCTGTGCAACTGGCACAATGAATAAACTAAGAGGCACACAAAAGGTGTTCTAGCACTCAATGCAGTTCTGGAAAGTCTTATCTTCAGTACACAGTTTCATCTTTGAAGATTCTGTCTCACAATGAAGTCGATTGCTTTTTTTAACTCAAGTGGTTGCTTCAGTTGAAAGTAAACCTTAGCTCTTAATCCAAATGAAGACTACAAGAAGCAGCTTTTAATTTGTTCCGTAGGTCATTGTTCAAATAGTTAATTTCAGAAGGACTTTGGCCCATCTACTTGGATTGGGAAGGTGGAGGAAGCGAGAGGGGCAGCAGATCATCTTTCAGTTCTAGAAGCTTACCAACCGCATAGCGCTTTCTTGGAAAACGTGGTAGAAGCAAGAGTCATCCTTCCTTCTACTTCTGCCTTTAGCAGATGTCGCAATCTTGACATGATAAAAAACTAGTTCATGTGAACTTTCGAAGTGCACACTAGTAATACGAGTAATGCATAGAATACGGGACTTGGAAGCCATATGTTCCTTATCTGACCCGTCTAAAGCAAGTCGCCGCGAGAGGTCTAGAAATCCGAAGAAATCAAAACACATTGCTTCATTCACTGCTTCCAAGTGAGTAATCTTTTAAAACAAAGCAGAGAAACTAGTAAACAAACATTTCAGACTAGTGTGTAGTGGATGTTCCAGTCACGAAATCACGAGTAAACTGATAACGTATGGTGTTTTTGGCCAACACTGCTGCTCTCCCGCAAAGCGGCAAGTGGCGAGAAGAGAGGCGGAAAAGAAGAAAAATAATCCCGGCGTCCCGGAGACGCGGCGGTGACCACACAATTGCCTGTCTCTTTGTCCGTCCAAGTGGGTCGGTCTCGGACGGCTCCCAGAAAGCTGCCGACGGCCCAGATCTGTCCGCAGTTTCCTGCCGCACCCTACACGTATTTCCTGCTCTCAGCTCGCCAGACAATTCTGTTGGACGCGTCCTCCGTTCTGAAACGAACGGGCCAAGCAACTCCGCGTAACAGCTCCACTTATCTAGTAGAAGTACTTCACTACTATACACGTCCATTTTCTAAACTGACCTACTTGCGAGACCATTCGGTGAGATGGGAAAACACACACATAGTAAAAAATAAGGATGGAAATGCTAGTTAATCGTGAGCTGAATCACTTGGCTTAAAATTCATCTAATCGCATAAGTTTTTCAGTTTCTGCATTTTAACAGAGTGGAACCTCGCTTATCTGGATCTCCTGTTCATCCAGACCATGTTTTTTCGGTAATTGCACAGTATATGATATTCCGTGAATAATAGCCATGGACGACTGTAGAAACACTTCCAAGAGGGGGCCAAATTCTAAAATTACGGGCTTTGATAAGACGGCTTCGGTGTGTTTGAAAATATGTGCCACAAGAAACACACAGAAGTAGTTGTATCTCAAACGACTGATAAGAGCAGCGTTTAGTAAGTAATGCTGCATATTATTTTTCTAGGCTAATTTCGGTTGAAAAACTGCGGAATTTGTCGTGGGGCATCGTGCAATATTCCCGCTGGAGCTCCTTTAGTTTCATGAAGTTCCGAAAGGTGGCAGCACTATACGTAGCCTTCAAAATGGCGTCTGTAACGAAAGTGTGTTCCAAGCAGAAAACTGTCACTGAGTTTCTTTTGGTGAAAAACCAGAGCATCGTAGATATTCATAGGTGGTTGTAGAATGTCTGCGGAGAAATGGCAGTGAAAAAAGCACGGTGAGGCGTTGGGGGCGCGCTTTTCATCATCGCAGAAAGATCGCGAAAAGCTGTCCGATTTTCCGCGTGGCGGCCGGCTGCACACAGCTGTGAATCCTGCACTGCGTTCGTCGCCACAGAAATGCAAAAGAACTTCTCCTTCTCCATGACAACGCAAGTCCTCACTCAAGTCTGTGCATCCGACAGAAACTAACAAAACTTCATTGTACTGTTCTTGATTTTATCCTACAGCTCCAATCTCGAACCTTACGACTTCCATCTGTTTGACTCAAGAAAGGATGCACTCTGCGGAAGCAATGCGTGGATGACGGAGAGGTTACTGATGCAGCAAGACGTTGGCTCAGCCGCCGACCAGCAGAATTGTACTATGCGGGTTTGCAATGTTCCCCGGTAAGGTGGTGTAAGGGTGTAGCACTTAACGGAGATTATGTTGGAAAATAGGGTTTTGTAGCCAAAAGAGTGGGGAATAATGTGGTGTATTGCGATTTTGAATGAAGCCAACTTGCTTTCAGGAAAAAAAGTGTTGCATTACTTATCGAAAGACACTCATAGTTTACCCACTTAAACTTTTTAAATAAGTATTAATACGAATGCAGCCTTTTGATTAAACGATGTGGTGATGTATACGATTAATTTAAGGATAAGCAAGAGTTCTGAAATAAAGCTAGAAAATGTTTAAAAATAAGTTATTCAATATATCTTTGATGTTAAGTTAAAACTGAAAACTAAAAGCCTCAGATAAAAAAAAATCCGAACGACTGAGAAAATCCTGTAGCATATCGGGAAAAAACCAACAAATTCCGCACTGATACTCCTCGCACTTGAGCAAGAGAAAGTAAACGTAAAAAAAAGGCTTCTTCAACTTTCATATCATTCACAGCACTTCGAGCACTTTGTTGGCTTATCCAACGTTGCAGTCAATCACCGTCATGGATTTATTGCATTATTTCCACGGTTACTATTTTTGAATTTTGGATGGCGTATCTAAAGTTGAACAAAATGTGCTGTGAGAGCACGTTAGGTAAAGTGTAGCCCAGGGACAGTATACGACTTGAACAATGGTGTTCAACATTTCTCAGACCATTACCTTTGAGTTCAATCAGATATTGGTTAGTACCCCCCTCCCAGTCGCCCAAAAATAATCAGCATTGGCCTCTAACTAAAACTCAGAATGAAAAACAGTTTTCTTTGAAAACTTTTATTTTTAAAATGGTGAATGAATAATACTTAATTTTTGTAGGAGTTCTGTTAAGCCATAGACTAATGTCTCAGTGAGACAAGTAGTAGAATGCTTTCCTGTGACGCGGGCTGTTCGGGTTCGCCTCCCGGACGACGCAAATAATATTAGTTCTTTGCTCTGGTGAGAGATATTGTGGAATAGAGCAGCAGTATGTACGGTACAACGTTGTATGTTGTTGTTGTGGTCATCAGACTGGACTGATGCAGCTTTCCGTGCCATTCTATCCTATCTAATCTTCGGCATTCTTTTGTAGCATTACGTTTAGAAAGATGGATGGAAGAATAACTAACGAAATTAATAGGAGGTTACAGAAGGGAGGCAATTTCTACCAAACAATAAAACATCTGATTTGGAATAATGAAGTTCCAGAAAGAGCAAAACTCCTGATGTATAAGAATTATTACTTCCCTATTGTCACCTATGGTGGAGAAACATGGACAATGAAAGAAAGGGACTGGAGCAGACTGCAAGCAGGGGAAATGAAATTTCTCAGAGCAGTAAAGGGAAAAACAAGAATGGACAGAGTAAGGAATGTAGAGATTAGAAAGGACCTCAAACAAGAAAGTATGAGAGAAGAAATTGAAAGAAAGAGATTAAGATGGTATGGGCATGTTAAGAGGATGCATGGGCAGAGACTCCCCAAAATTATGGAAGAACTAAAGATGGATGGGAAACGACCTAGAGGGCGCCCAAGAACACGGTGGAAAATGGGAGTGAGAATATCTGTTGAAAGGAGAGGTGTGACCTGGCAGCAAGTGGAGGAAGAGAAGTGGTGGGAGGACCGAGCCAAATGGAGAGGACTCGTCAGCACCCAGACCCGGCAGTAGCTGGAGCGGGATTCGGATATAGATAGATAGATAGACGTTTAGAAAGCTTCTATTCTCTTCTTGTCTAAACTGTTTATCGTCCATGTTTCACATCCATACATGGCTAAATTCAATATTAATACTTTCAGAAAGGATTTCCTAACACTTAAATCTACACTGAAGCAGCCAAGCCTGGTAGGCGAGCGGTCAGAGGCGCCTTGTCACAGTCAGCGACGGCTTCCCCCGTCGGAGGTTCGAGTCCTTAGCGTATGTTAGTTTAAGTTAGATTAAGTAGTGTGTAAGATTAGGGACCGATGACCTCAGCAGTTTGGTCCCATACGACCTTACCACAAATTAATTAATTACTACACTGAAGCGTCAAAGACACTGGTATACTCGTAGGCCTGTGTATTCAAATACAGAGATATGTAAATAGACAGAATTCGATGCTGCGGTCGGCAACACCTATATAAGACAACAAGTGTCTGGCGCAGTTGTTAGATCTATTACTGTTGCTACAATGGTAGGTTATCAAGATTTATGTGAGTTTCAACTTGGTGTTATAGTCGGCGCACAATTGATGGGACTCAGCATCTCCGAGATAGCAGTGAAGTGGAGATTTTCCCATACGACCCTTCCACGAGTGTACCGTGAATATCAGCAATCCAGAAAAATATCAAATCTCCGACATAGCTGCCACTGGAAAAAGATCCTGCAAGAAAGGGACCGACAACGACTGAAGAGAATCGTTCAACGTGACAGAAGTGCAATCCTTCCGCAAATTGGTGCAGATTTCAGCTGGGCCATCAACAAGTGTCAGCGTACGACCCATTCAATGACACGTCACCGCTATAGGCTTTCGGAGCCGAAGGCTCACTCGTGTTCCCTTGATGACTTTAAGAGACAAAACTTTACGCCTCACCTGGGCCCGTCGACACCGACATTGGACTGTTGATGACTGGAAACATGTTGCCTAGTCGGACGAGTCTCGTTTCAAATTGTATCGAGCGGATGGGCGTTTACAGGTATGGAGACAATCTCATGAATCCAAGGATCTTGCATGTTAGCAGGGGACTGTTCAAGCTGATGGAGGCTCCGTAATGTTATGGGGGCGTGTACAGTTGGAGTGATCTGGGACCCTTGATTTAATTCGATTACATTCCATTAGCCTTGTTTTGTTTTTCTTGCTTTCCATTTTATACCCACCTTCCAAGACACTGTCCATTCCATTCAACTGCTCTTCCAAGTTCTTTACTGTCTCTGACAGAATTACAATGTCATCGGCAAACCTCAAAATTTTTATTTCTCCTCCCTGAACTTTAATTCCTACTCCACATTTTTCTTTGGTTTCCTTTACTGCTTTGTTGAACGTACAGATCGAACAATAGCGGGGATAAGCTACAATCTTGTCTCACTCCCTTCTCAATCACTGGTTCCCTTTCATGCTGCTTGACTTTATTAGTACAGTCCTGTTTCTGTACAAGTTGTAAATAGTCTTTCACACCCTGTATTTTACCACTGCTACTTTCAAAATTTCGAAGATAGTATTCGAGTCAACATTAAAAACTTCTTCTCTACATAAACGTATGTATAAATAATTTAAGGAGTAAAGGTAACCAACTCACGAAATAATTGATGACTCGTCAATATATCAAAAAAAGGGGTGGTGGTCCAGACTGCAGTACACACTAGTAACTCTAATACCCAATAACAAGTCCTCTTGCATTGATGCATGCCTGTATTCGTCGTGGCATACTATCCACAAGTTCATCTGGGCACTGTTGGTCCAGATTGTTCCACTCCTCAACTGTGATTCGGCGTACATCCCTCAGAGTGGTTGGTGGGTCACGTCATCCATAAACAGCCCTTTTCAATTTATCCCAGCCATGTTCGATAGGGTTCATGTCTGGAGAACATTCTGGCCACTGTAGTCGAGTGATGTCGTTATCCTGAAGGAAGTCATTCACAAGATGTGCACTATGGGGGGGGGGGGGGGGCGAACTATCGTCCATGATGACGATTGCCTCGCCAGTATGCTGCCGGTATGGTTGCACTATCGGTCGGAGGATGGCATTCACGTGTCGTACAGCCGTTATGGCGCCTTCCATGACCACCAGCGGCGTACGTCAGCTCCACATAATGCCACCCCAAAACAGCAGAAAACCTCCAACTTGCTGCCCTCGCAGAACAGTGTGTATAATGCGTTCAGCCAGACAGGGTTGCCTCCAAATACGTCTCCGACGACTGTGTGGTTGAAGGCAAATGCGACACTCATCGGTGAAGAGAACGTGATGCCAATGCTGAGCGGTTCATTCGGCATGTTGTTGGGCCCATCTGTACCATGGTGTCGTGGTTGCAAAGACGGACCTCGCCATGGACGTCGGGAGTGAAGTTGCGCATCATGCAGCCTATTGCGCACAGTTTGAGTCGTAACACGACGTCCTGTGGCTGCACGTAAAGCATTATACAGCATGGTGACGTTGCTGTCAGGGTTCCTCCGAGTCATAATCCGTAGGTAGCGGTCATCCACTGCAGTAGTAGCCCTTGGGCGGCCTGAGCGAGGCTTGTCATCGACACTTCCAGTCTCTATGTATCTCCTACATGTTCGAAAAACGTCGATATGGTTCATTCCGAGATTCTTGGACACTTCCCTTGTTGAGAGCCCTTCCTGGCACAAAGTAACAATGCGGACGCGATCGAACCGTGGTATTGACCGTCTAAGTATGGTTGAACTACAGACAACACGAGCCGCGTACCTCCTTCCTGTTGGAATGACTGGAACTGATCGGCTGTCGGAACCCCTCCGTCTAATAGGAGCTGCTCGTTCAAGTCTGTTACATCTTTGGGCGAGTTTAGTGACATCTTTGAACAGTCAAAGCCTGTAGAGGGCTTTTGGAGTACCGATAGTTTAAATTCGGCCGACTTGGGATATGGTTGCGCTTTTCTCTCGAAAAGTGTGGGCTGAAATGTGACTCCTGCCATTATCTGTGTAGTGCAGCCAAACTATATTATTTCATAAATTAGATGAAAGCTACAACTTCACTTCCATTTACAGTTAATTAAATTTAGTGTTCAAGAAGAGTGTCCCGCTTCCCCTTCAGGCTTATTCCACTTAGGAGCAACTGCTTTTCTATTGTAGAAGTGATTTTCCGGTTTTGTCATTTTTTTTCCATTATTCTGAAAAGTGTACATAAGGTTTCAGAACGTCTCTAATGAAATAGTTTAGATACTGTTGTATGGCCCGAGCAAGGTAATAGTTTTAACTTGCAACGTTTTACTAAATTAATAATTGTCCACTCACAATATTCTAGTACTACATTGTGAATCACGTTCGCGTTATTTTGCTACAAAAACGTCTTTCTTGCACATTAACCCTCTTATGAGATTTGTGGTTAATAATATGGACTCATTCGTAAGAAATTATCGCATTAACAAAGTGAAATTCGATGATTTGCACTTGAATAATACTTCCTTAACCACTGTACGGGCAGGTCTGCATTATTACGAAATCTTAGCACTGCACTCCATGCTTAGAACCTAGCCCTGTCAAGTGTTTTTTACTGCGTAAGTTACTGTTTTCTTGCTTTCTTTTACAAAACAAGATTTTAACATTTAATTTTGTATGAGGAATCTAATAACTTATTCTTTGGAGTAATATGTTACTTACTGTATAAGCTATTGCTTCCTTATTTTCTGTTATATAAAAGAAGACTAACTTTTAATTTTTATCAGGAAACTAAATTAACTACTAAGCTATTCAATAACGGATTATCTTTGCGTCAAATTATTCCATGGGGCACGAAAATATACAGTAAAATTACGATTGAAATATCAAGAAGTAGTAAGATTTGTTGCTAACGACCTTACAACAGTGATAACACTGGTTCCCGTCACATCATCAAAGGTAAGTGTTGTCGAGCTTAGATGGGTGACCTTCCAGGTCTGCCGAGCGCTGTTGACACGCAGGGTGCCCTCTACTTGACTGAGAAGTGGCGGCTCCGGTCACGAAAACAGACAACGGCCGGAAGAGCAGTATGGTGACCACATACCCCTTCAGTGACGTCTGTCGGCTGGGAATGACACGGCGGTCGGTTGGTACACTGGGCCTTCTGAGGTCTGTTCGGGAAGAGTTAATTTCACTAAGATTTGTTATTTCAAAAGCCAAGATCAGGTGTTATACTTGTTTTCGGATTACTACAACAGGTTTCACTGCCGCCTCTGTTCTCCTGATCGCGGAAAAGTATACAAATTTATTTTTTACCATTCAAAGAAAATGTGTATAAACTAATTCAAGCACTTTTACCCTTTATCCATTAACTTTGGTTGCTGTTTCTGCTGTTTTATAAAAGTTTATGACGTATCCTGAACCTTGAACACCTCCATAAGAAACACAAGAGCATGTAGTTCATCCTCTACATTTAAAAACACAATGAATTCAACAAAAATGGTCTTCGTTGACAGTCAAAGAAACAAGTAACCAACGTTGTAGCTCTTTCCTAACTGTGAAATAAGTGCACAACTAAAGGCAAGTACTTGAAACAACAAAACGAAAGCTTTCACATTCACAGTTCGTTCTCTACTAGTTGACTATCCATTGTTTATGTCCTCACGGTCCGTGAGCGGAGCGCATTGGGGCAGATTAACTCTTAAGTTACTGTCTGTCAGACGTTACGGTTTCTGACAGAATACCAACATACCTGTGAGCCGGTTCCGAGATCCTTTGGTGGTGACGTCGGCGTATGGTTGGCGGCACTGGATCTGGAACAGACTTCCTGTCTCGGCTGGCTACCGTGATCAACGCGGGCGCGGTCCTAATTTACCGCACGGCGGAGGTACACTTCTTCCTGATTGACTGACAGTACCACTGGCGGATGCGGATGCGTGCTGGATCCCAACGGCCTCGTATCACTAGCAGTCGAGATGACAGGCTTCTTATCCGCATGGCCCTAACGGATCTTGCAGCCACGTCTCGATCCCTGAGTCAACAGACGGGGACGTTTGCAATACAACAACCATCTGCACGAACAGTTCGACGACGTTTGCAGCAGCATGGACTATCAGCTCGGAGACCATGGCTGCGGTTAGCCTTGGCGCTGCATCACGGACAGGAGCGCCTGCGATGGTGTACTCAACGACGAACTTGGGTGCGTGAATGGCAAAACGTCGCATCCGTGTTTGGCGACATCGCGGTGAACGCACATGGGAAGCGTGTATCCGTCATCGCCCAACTGGCGTATCACCCGGCGTGATGGTATGGTTACACGTCTCGGTCACCTCTTGTTCGCACTGACGGCACTTTGAGCAGTGGACGTTACATTTCAGATGTGTTACGACCCGTGGCTCTACCCTTTATTCGATCCCTGCGAAACCCTACATTTCAGCAGGATAATGCACGACCGCATGTTGCAGGTCCTGTACGGGCCTTTCTGGATACAGAAAATGTTCGACTGCTGCCCTGGCCAGCACATTCTCCAGATCTCTCACCAATTGAAAACGTCTGGTCAATGGTGACCGAGCAACTGGCTCGTCACAAAACGCCAGTCACTACTCTTGATGAGCTGTGGTATCGTTTTGAAGCTGCATTGGCAGCTGTACCTGTACACGCCATCCAAGCTCTGTTTGACTCAATGCCCAGGCGTATCTGGTCCGTTATTGTGGCCAGAGGTGGTTGTTCTGGGTACTGATTTCTCAGGATCTATGCACCCAAATTGCGTGAAAATGTAATCACATGTCACTTCTAGTATAGTATATTTGTCCAATGAATACCCGTTTATCATCTGCATTTCTTCTTGGTGTAGCAGTTTTAATGGCCAGTAGTGTAACTGTACTGAAGTCAGTGAAAGTGGAGTGTTTATTAGCGGCTGATGACTGCTGTATTCAGCTTGTGTGGCGATGTTTAGACTGCTTGATCAACGTCTGTTTTAGACCAATTACTCCATGCAGCTACATCTAACACCGCCGCCTTAACACTCCCTTATTTGGCTGGTGTAAATATTCAACTTTGGAACTCTTGTGATTCATCACAGGGGCAAGCCAGCTATGCTGTGCCCTGTTCTTCCTCGACATCGAACTTCTTTCTCCGTGCAAATTTCTACAAGTGAAGAGGCTATAAAAAACACTGCTTCTCTTCTTAAATAAAGTGTTCATTGGTTCCAGTTAACTCTGTATATTGTTCCCAAACGTTCGTAAAGAGTTATACGCTATTGGGAAGTTACTACACCCACAATGAACTAATATTACTGTCTCAAAGATCTCTCAGTAACATGTCTGTGAATAGTATATAACAACAATCGCTTATATACATCATACGTGTCTTCCTTTATGCCGGAAGTCTTCTGTGATAACATTTGTCCCTCCTTGCTCCACGGAGATTACAAATGCTCTCCAGCAGATTAACTCCACACGTGTCGAGTAATAGTATCCTATAGTATTCCGACGTTTACAAACGAATTGCGATCACGCTCATCTTTACTCTGAGCCCTATATTTGACGTACATGATACACTTTCATCCTTGAATGGCATTGATCTTTACATATCCCTCCACTAAGAGAAAAGATGTCACGATCATACACTTAACAGTAAATCAGTTCAAACATACATATCCTCTAATTAGAATTTTCGTTAAATCTGTTGTTTTATATTTAATAGCTCCTATACTTGGGCTAGCAAAGTGACATTGAGTGAATCATAATTACACTGCTTTCTTTCAGAGAACTATCAGCTCTTTAACCATTAATTCCATTAATTTGCATTCTTGCCTTTGGAGTAAGCAATTTTTATATACAACTTTAAAATCAAACGTGAGATTCCTCAGAGACTCAAATACCCGTGGTAAAATACAGAGTTAGCTAATTTTTGCTTTCTCAATTTATTATCTACTTTGAAGGACATGCTCCCTTAAGCAGGGTTCTTATTCCTTTTTGTTCACAATTGTTACCTGTAAGCAGTTCTGCCCTCTGGTATGCTATCTTTCCAGGGATTCAGTACTCGCTCCCGTTTCCTGTAAAGTGGCTGGCGCCCTCCCTTCCATGGGTCCACCATAACCTGGCATAAGGTCCCTTCTTTGAGGATTACTTACCCTTAACTCCCAATCTGAAGTACCTCTCCCTCCTTTTTTACTACTTAATTGAGTACTTCAGTACTTCCCTCCTTTCACTTCACCTCACCTTACGGCTGCACTCTCCATGAAACTCTAGCTATCTCCCACTTTTCTGCTATGAGTTCTCCGGTCTATTTTTCTCCCACCAAAACTCCTTTCTCTTATAGTGTTGCGTTGTCATTTCTATTTCAAGTTTATTAGTAGGACACCCTGCCCTCTCTCCCATCAAAAAAGTGACAAGTCTCGCAAAAAAAAAATTTCTAAATTATCTTTGTTGGTGCATAGTCTGTAGGCGTGTATACGCATTTTGGATGTGTGTGGTTTGTGTATGTGTGCTTGCGCGCGTGTGTGTGTGTGTGTGTGTGTGTATGTGTGTGTGTGTGTGTGTGTGTGTGTGTGTGTGTGCGTGTGTGTGTGTGACGTGTTATACGCACAAATCCCACACCTCTCCTATAAAAGTTAAACAAACCCATCCACAACATGTCAAATTACTACAAAAGTTAATTAAAGTCATCAGTTACATCCTCAATAATAATTACATAACACCTCTTATATTGTGTTCTTCAAATTCATAGCCAACTGAACATTTTTTTTTTGGTCACGAAGTTCATTGTTTGTACTTCTTTACGAGTACTATTTCCACATTGTATAAACCCTTCTCTTTCTCCATTGTTAGCTCTGCCAAAAGTACTGTTTTGGGGTGTGGTACCTCCTTGACACTGTATGGGCCAACATACTTGCCTACCAAGTGACCAAGAAACTTAAGTTGTTGTCTCCCAAAAATCGACTTTGATAGTCATTAGTCCATTAACATAAAAACTTTCTAATGTTCTAACTAGTAAATCACGATGTTCTTCCAGTGTCTTGGGCACTAGAAGTATTTCATTTACAGAGATTATTAGTTATTTCCGTAAATCCTTACCTAGTACAGCATCCAAGGTTCTTATGAGTACTGATACTGAGATATTTAATCCCAAGGACAACACTCTAAACTGGTATAACTTACCCTCATACAAAAATTCAATACATTTATTTGAAGTCTCATCAAGTTTGACTTTCCAGTAGCCACTCTAAGGTCTATCGAGCTAAAATACTTTGCTTGTTCAAATTTTGTCAATATTTTGTCTATACTGACTGGTCGACCTCTTTCAGGTCCTATGTGCTTATTTAGAGTATGTTTGTCCAACACTAGATGCTCCCATTGCTTTACACACTCCTAGTAATGGGTTACTGCATACACTAAAACTCCTTTCTATTATTCCTCTTACTGACATTTTATTAATCTCCTCTTGTATGGCTGGTCACACACTTAAAGTTACTGGATATGGTTTACAGAAAAAAAGGTGATTCATCTTTGATCGAAAAACTACATACATAGTTACCAAGTGCTCCAGGTTTATCTGAGAAAACTTTACTATACTTCGTGAATGTATGGTATAGATCATCTTCCTGTAACTCAGTTAACAGATTCATAAGTTTCCATCCTAATTACTTCTTGCAGCATACTTTGTGTACCCAAAGTGTTCTCTAAGTCCATCACTATGTTCGTTGTTGCAAGGCAGATGTCATAAGTCTTGGTATTACCATTAATCTTGCCACTAAATGGTACTACAAGTAAGTGGTCTTGATAAGTACATGTTAATACCTGTGTTGAAAAATCCAGTATGAGTTCAAATCGGATCAGCCAATCAATATCTACTAACAACTGAAAATTTACATTAGGTGCTACTAAGCATGTCTTCATAAACATAAAATTGTTTAATGCTATTGGTAACTGCACTTCATGCTTCATTTGTCTTGCATTGCTTCCACTTATTCCTACTACATATGCCCCAGTAACTGGCACTATTGGACACACACTCTTAGGTTTTAATACTTCAAACAAAGACTTGGACAGAATAGAAATGTCACTTTAAGAATCTATGTACACACCCACTTCCTGATCATGAATCTCCCCAAACTGTTGGTTTGTATTTTACTGTATTGTATTGTATGTTAACCGGGGGCTTAGAAACGATGGATAGGCTCTGTCCCCACTTCAGTCGCATCAGTCCACAACCCCACGACGACTAACACAGTCCACTTCATCCCTCCGCCGCCCCACACCAAACCACTCTTTCAGGGTTATTGTGCAGTTCGGTTCCCGGTGGAGCCCCCCTAGAGAACATCTCACACCAAATGAGTGTAACCCCTATGTTTGCATGGTAGAATAATGGTGGTGTACACATACATGGAGAACTTGTTTATACAGCAATCGCTGACGTAGTGTAGCTGAGGCGGAATAAGGGGAACCAGTCCGCATTCGCCGAGGCAGATGGAAAAACGCCTAAAAACCATCCAAAGACTGGCCGGCTCACTGGACCGCGACACAAGTACACTGTGCGGATTCGTGCCGGGGACCAGGTGCTCCTTCCCAATCCAGAAAGCCGTGCGTTGGGCTGCACGGTTAAACGGGCGGGCTAACTATTGTTTCAGTGAACTCAATACTTGTTTCTTCGTCTTCTTCAGTAAGTAACCAATTTCGTAGTGATGTTGCCTCACTAAAGGTAACCAATTTTTTTTTTTTCACATGGGCCTACAGTTAGTTGGACACGTCCTGAATCATGACCCCTTGACCAGAATGCAGATCGTTTTTCCGTTACTATTGCTGTTTGCTTTGTCGGAAAAGGATGAACTATTCTAGCACCTTCCTTTAGGCCACTATTTGTAAATGTTTGTGTATCAGCGCTTCGTACTCGCTGTCCTTTTTTATTTTTTAGATTTACTACTCTGACTTTTATTTACATGACAATAATTAACCTCCTGTTTTTTCGCCACTTAGGGTTAAATTTACCTCCTTCCTGGCATGTATGTTCGTGACTGAAATTATTGCGCTTATTATTCATCATATCTAGATTTTCAACAAACGACAGCAGTTCATTCATGGTAGACCAGTCACTATATAAAATTTCATTTCTTACATGGTGCGATAAACACCTTACCAGTACCTTTGCAAGATGTGTTTCGTTTACTGGGTTCTCCAAATACTTACAGCTTGGTAGATGCCATTCTATATACGTTTTGAAACTAACCTATGACCTGTTAAAATGTGGGTCTGATAATTCTAGTGACGATTTCTCTTGTATAGTTTTAGACCAAGACTTACGCTTGAATTTCTCCTGAAAATCGTCCTTCGAGGTAAAAAACTCTTCCAAGTGAGCGTCTCCCAAATCAATAGCACCCCCTGGCAAATAACTCAAAATGATATCTATCTTTCTAGCGTCTTCCCACTTTTGTGGTAATTACCCGGAAAACGCTTGAAGTAGTGCGTTAGATGTACTTCCCCATCTGGTTTACATTTTGGAAAATGTTTATAAAAGTGAACTTCCTTCCCAACTGTAGTCTCTCTAATAGTGTTGTTGCATCGAAAGATTTACCTTTAACTTGACTTTCTGTTAATTCCCTTCTAGCTTTTGCCAATTCGCTCCATAGTCTTTTAAATTAATAGGCGTTGTTAGTGACTCCCTCCCCAGAAAGCTGCCTATTTCCTAACAATATTTGTAATTTTTCCTTCTAACTTGTATGTATCTCGTCCAAATATACGGAATCTCCGTTGTCGTCTCTCTGTTCTAAAATCTCTATGCGCGTTTTGCATCTGACATCTGATCCTTTACCTACTTACATTCTGTTTCTGCAAATTTATGTAAACCATTTACGTCTGTACGCAAATCTTTGATTGTTCGTGTATCTCTGCCTGAACTAAGTCATTTTGCTTCAAGACATCAGTGTATCTTTCTTCTCGTAACACGCTCAGCCTTTGATTTAGGTTATGTCCTAAATGCTCCTCTAAAGCTTCGTGAATGTCTTTAATCTGAGATTCTAATGCTTTTCGCAGTCTGTTTAGGTTTTCCATTACTCGCACATGAGTATCTTTAATCTGGCCCCTGACTTATTTGCGTTAACTTATCATTATAACGCTACTGACATTTCTATTACTGTCCATTAATTGTCCAAATCTCTTATCGATCTTCGAAAATTTTTCATTAGATGCTTCTCTTACTTGTGAAAATTTTTCATTTGACTGTCTTTGTATATCTTCCAGTTTTTGTAATAACACTTACATAATAGCCTCCGTTGACATTTTCCTTGTCATCGTCAGCATAAACAAACTCACAAGTACTATGAATCACCGCACTACAACCACAGCACCAATTCTGAAGTGAAATACTGGTACAGCTCACAGCAGTCGTAGTGCATGCTGGTGATGGTCTGGCTGTTGAAGATTCCGTGATGACAATGTAGTGGTTTAGAGTGCATGCTGGCATCACAGTGGTTTAGAGTGCATGCTGGTGTTGCGGTGGTGTATACTGCATGCTGGCATCACAGTGGTGTAGACTGCATGCTGGCTTCACAACGGTGTGGACTGTGTGCTGCTGTGATGTAGACTGCATGCTGGCTTTGCAGAGGTGTAGACTGCATGCTGGCTTTGCAAGAGGTGTAGACTGCATGCTGGCTTTGCAGAGGTGTAGACTGCGTGCTGGCATCGCAGTGGTGTACACTGCGTGCTGGAGTCACGGTGGTATGGACTGCGAGCTGACGTTACAAAAGTGTAGACTGCATGATGGTACCATGGTGGTATAGACTACTGGCATCGCTGTAGTGTGTACTCCACTCTGGTGTCGCAGTGGTGTAGACTGCATGCTGGCGTTGCGCTGGTGTAAACTGCACTTTGGTGATGAAACAGTCATCGACGGCTGCGTGCTGGACGGACATTGCTGGCTGCGTGATAGTTCTTGATGGGTCGTCTACGGTTACGTGTTTCGTCAGTTTAGCGCAGGACCATCGACGTTGTTGTTTATGATCCCTGTTGTCCTTGGCAACACCTCTTCTCTTTGCTGATTTAGTGCGGAATTTCTTTGAACCTTTATTTATTTATTTATTTCCACTTACGACCATATGGTTGCCACGCGGATTGTTTATTAGTGGCTGATGACTGCTGCATTCACGTTGTGTGGCGATGTTTTGATTACTTGACCAACGTCTGTCCTAGCCCTATTACTCCATGTAGCTATACCTGACACCGCCGCCTTAACATTTCCTTATGCGATTGGTGCGAAGATTCAGTCTTGCAACCCTTGTGATTCATCTTAGGGTCCCTGGTCTTCCTCGGCATTGAATTTCCTTCTTCCGCGCAAGTGAAGTGGCTATAATACAAAACACTGCTTCTCTTCTTAAATGAGGTGTAGGTTGGTTCAAATTAACTCTATATATTGTCACAAACTTTCATGAACGGTTACACATTACATGGGAAGTTACTACTCTCAGAACGAACTAATACTACAATCTCAAAGACCTCTCATTAACATGTCTGTGTCTTCTATACATCATATTCGTCTTCCTTGGTGCCGGAGGTTCGTCTTCCATGGAGCCGAAGGTCTTCCACAGTATCAGAGCTCCTTCGTTCCCCCTTGCTCCACAGAGATTACAAGGCTCCGGTCGAGCAGTACTTTCGCACAGTATCCCGATGTTTTCAGTCTAATTGCGATCACGCTCACCTTTACTCTGATCTCTATATGATACATGCCCTTCCATGAATGGCATGTATCAGAACAAAAGTTAAACAAGGACAAGACAGCTTTGAGACAACTGATATCAGTGGTTTACAGTTTAGAACAGAAGAAGAAATTCTCATCAGACACAATGAGGAACTCATATGATTACTATGGTGGTCTAATTCAAATACTGTTCTGAAAAACGAAAGAGGTAGATAACAAATGGTTTAAATGGCTCTGAGCGCTATGGGACTTAACTGCTACGGTCATCAGTCCCCTAGAACTTAGAACTACTTAAACCTAACTAACCTAAGGACAGCACACAACACCCAGCCATCACGAGGCAGAGAAAATCCCTGACCTCACCGGGAATCGAACCCGGGAATCCGGGCGTGGGAAGCGAGAACGCTACCGCACGACCACGAGATGCGGGCTAGGTAGATAACAAATTCAGTCTCATTTACACGAAGAAAGTCCTGAGTTCATATTGCTACTACAACTACTCTAATTTTTCTGTAAATATGTTGTCTTCTAACTTTCGTTATTTATACCCTAATTCAAATATTTCTACAAATGTCTAAGCCAGCAATTGCAACAAGAATAAAATATTTCAAGAAAGTACTCTTACGTAATCCTGCCACGCATCGCTGGGGAGAGGAGGCTGTCTAAGGATGACGAAAATTATATACTACGAGATCACAAGCAATGAAATTAATTTTTTGAGTAGTGCTCTTATTGTAGGCTGCAAGTAAGATGTCTTTCACTTACGAGGATACACTGGAAAAAGAACATTACAATGACTCCACCAAGTCAGAACACATCCTCGTTAGCTCCAGCACTCTGAAAAGGATAAACAGTGTGTTAAGACACACTATAAAAAAAAAAGAAACATAGGAACCCGTGGCTTGCAGCTCGGCCATCAGATGACAGACTGTGATTAACGAGCCCCGAGACAGCTCCGGCGATATCTGTGAGAACAAAACAGTCCGTCCAAATGTGAAAACTGGAAAAAAGCTACGCAGGTTTATACAAAGCAGAAGTCTCGGCACCTCATCATCACGTAAGAAGTGTAAGACTCCAAAGCTTAAAGAAAGTTCCTCTAATGTTATGTCAGGAAACGGGAAGTCTGGAACAGCACACAGTAAAAGTATTCCTTTCTGCTGGCTCATCTTGATTCCGATGTTTTAAAAATGGACACAAACAGCCTCAACTGCAAAAACATTTATTTTTATGGTAACCAGTGTCGGTCAGTTTTTGATCATCCTCAGACCTTCATATTTGATGGTAGGCGATAGCGGTCAATTGAGCTTGTGTTGTAACTCCACGAACAACTGCTACGCGTTCTATTCACAGCCACCCCCTAACATCATGATATGAATCTACATCTACATCTACATCCATACTCCGCAAGCCACCTGACGGTGTGTGGAGGAGGGTACCTTGAGTACCTCTATCGGTTCTCCCTTCTATTCCAGTCTCGTATTGTTCGTGGAAAGAAGGATTGTCGGTATGCCTCTGTGTGGGCTCTAATCTCTCTGATTTTATCCTCATGGTCTCTTCGCGAGATATACGTAGGAGGGAGCAATATACTGCTTGACTCTTCGGTGAAGGTATGTTCTCGAAACTTTGACAAAAGCCCGTACCGAGCTGCTGAGCGTCTCTCCTGCAGAATCTTCCACTGGAGTTTATCTATCATCTCCATAACGCTTTCGCGATTACTGAATGATCCTGTAACGAAGCGCGCTGCTCTCCGTTGGATCTTCTCTATATCTTCTATCAACCCTATCTGGTACGGATCCCACACTGCTGAGCAGTATTCAAGCAGTGGGCGAACAAGCGTACTGTAACCTACTTCCTTTGTTTTCGGATTGCATTTCCTTAGGATTCTTCCAATGAATCTCAGTCTGGCATCTGCTTTACCGATGCTCAACATTATATGATCATTCCATTTTAAATCACTCCTAATGCGTACTCCCAGATAATTTATGGTATTAACTGCTTCCAGTTGCTGACCTGCTATTTTGTAGCTAAATGATAAAGGATCTATCTTTCTGTGTATTCGCAGCACATTACACTTGTCTACATTGAGATTCAATTGCCATTCCCTGCACCATGCGTCTATTCGTTGCAGATCCTCCTGCATTTCAGTACAATTTTCCATTGTTACAACCTCTCGATACACCACAGCATCATCTGCAAAAAGCCTCAGTGAACTTCCGATGTCATCCACCAGGTCATTTATGTATATTGTGAATAGCAACGGTCCTATGACACTCCCCTGCGGCACACCTGAAATCACTCTTACTTCGGAAGACTTCTCTCCATTGAGAATGACATGCTGCGTCCTGTTATCTAGGAACTCCTCAATCCAATCACACAATTGGTCTGATAGTCCATATGCTCTTACTTTGTTCATTAAACGACTGTGGGGAACTGTATCGAACGCCTTGCGGAAGTCAAGAAACACGGCATCTACCTGTGAACCCGTGTCTATGGCCCTCTGAGTCTCGTGGACGAATAGCGCGAGCTGGGTTTCACATGACCGTCTTTTTCGAAACCCATGCTGATTCCTACAGAGTAGATTTCTAGTCTCCAGAAAAGTCATTATACTCGAACACAATACGTGTTCCAAAATTCTACAACTGATCGACGTTAGAGATATAGGTCTATAGTTCTGCACATCTGTTCGACGTCCCTTCTTGAAAATGGTGATGAGCTGTGCCCTTTTCCAATCCTTTGGAACGCTACGCTCTTCTAGAGACCTACGGTACACCGCTGCAAGAAGGGGGGCAAGTTCCTTCGCGTACTCTGTGTAAAATTGAACTGGTATCCCATCAGGTCCAGAGGCCTTTCCTCATTTGAGCGATTTTAATTGTTTCTCTATCCCTCTGTCGTCTATTTCGATATCTACCATTTTGTCATCTGTGCGACAATCTAGAGAAGGAACTACAGTGCAATCTTCCTCTGTGAAACAACTTTGGAAAAAGACATTTAGTATTTCGGCCTTTAGTCCGTCATCCTCTGTTTCAGTACCATCTCGGTCACAGAGTGTCTGGACATTTTGTTTTGATCCACCTACCGCTTTGACATAAGACCAAAATTTCTTAGGATTTTCTGCCAAGTCAGTACATAGAACTTTACTTTCAAATTCATTGAACGCCTCTCGCATAGCCCTCCTCACACTACATTTCGCTTCGCGTAATTTTTGTTTGTCTGCAAGGCTTTGGCTATGTTTATGATTGCTGTGAAGTTCCCTTTGCTTCCGCAGCAGTTTTCTAACTCGGTTGTTGTACCACGGTGGCTCTTTTCCATCTCTTACGATCTTGCTTGGCACATACTCATCTAACGCATTATGTACGACGGTTTTGAACTTTGTCCACTGATCCTCAACACTATCTGTACTAGAGACAAAACTTTTGTGTTGAGCCGTCAGGGACTCTGAAATCTGCTTTTTGTCACTTTTTCTAAACAGAAAAATCTTCCTACCCTTTTATGAATGTCTGAGGATGGTAAAATACTGACTGAAACCTGTTACCAACAAAATAAATTTTTTTCCATCGAGACTGTGTATATCTTTAAAGTACTTTTTGCCAGATCGCTGTTCTCGACGGGAAATGTTCTCAAAAATTATTGATTCCGACAGTTGATGTCATTTAACCTCTTTACAATAAAAACATAGTCTTAAAGTTTTCTCGTATGCTTGAATTTTTAAGTGAATAGCTGGATCATCTCTGTTATATTTAGTAATCAGTTTTGGTTCATGTTGTTGTTGTTGTGGTCTTCAGTCCTGAGACTGGTTCGATGCAGCTCTCCAAGCTGCTCTATCCTGCGCAAGCTTCTTCATCTCCCAGTACCTACTGCAACCTACATCCTTCTGAATCTGCTTGGTGTATTCATCTCTTGGTCTCCCTCTACGATTTTTACCCTCCACGCTGCCTTCCAATACTAAATTGGTGATCCCTTGATGTCTCAGAACATGTCCTACCAAGCGATCCCTTCTTCTAGTCAAGTTGTGCCACAAACTTCTCTTCTCCCCAATCCTATTCAACACCTCCTCATTAGTTATGTGATTTACCCATCTAATCTTCAGCATTCTTCTGTAGCACTACATTTCAAAAGCTTCTGTTCTCTTCTTGTCTAAACTATTTATCGTCCATGTTTCACTTCCATACATGGCTACACTCCATACAAATACTTTCAGAAACGACTTCCTGACACTTAAATCTATACTCGATGTTAACAAATTTATCTTCTTCAGAAACGCTTTCCTTCCCATTGCCAGCCTACATTTTATATCCTCTCTACTTCGACCATCGTCAGTTATTTTGCTCCCCAAATAGCAAAACTCCTTTACTATTTTAAGTGTCTCATTTCCTAATCTAATACCCTCAACATCACCCGACTTAATTCGACTACATTCCATTATCCTCGTTTTGCTTTTGTTGATGTACATCTTATATCCTCCCTTCAAGAAACTATCCATTCCGTTCAACTGCTCTTCCAAGTCCTTTGATGTCCTGACATAATTACAATGTCATCGACGAACCTCAAAGTTTTTATTTCTTCTCCATGGATTTTAATACCTACTCCGAATTTTTCTTTTGTTTCCTTCACTGCTTGCTCAATATACAGATTGAATAAAATCGGGGAGAGGCTACAACCCTGTCTCACTCCCTTCCCAAACGCTGCTTCCCTTTCATGCCCCTCAACTCTTATAACTGCCATTTGGTTTCTATACAAATTGTAAATAGCCTTTCGCTCCCTGTATTTTATCCCTGCCACCTTCAGAATTTGAAAGAGAGTATTCCAGTCAACATTGCCAAAAGCTTTCTCTAAGTCTACAAATGCTAGAAACGTAGGTTTGCCTTTCCTTAATCTAGCTCCTAAGATAAGCCGTAGGGTCAGTATTGCCTCACGTGTTCCAATATTTCTACGGAATCCAAACTGATCTTCCCCAAGGTCGGCTTCTACTAGTTTTTCCATTCGTCTGTAAAGAATTCGCGTTACTATTTTGCACCCGTGACTTATTAAACTGATAGTTCGGTAATTTTGGTTCATGTATAGGTCTTTAAAAGCAAACGAACGAAGAAAGCAGGGGTGTAGCTACTTTTTACCCGTCTGTCTACTTTTCTTAAATTTGGGACTTAACAGCTAGAGAAAAAGGAACGTAGCTCACCGGCTGTACTGACACTGATCTGAAACCTCAGTATCTGGACGCCGAGAGCCTGCCCATCACACAGAAGACCCAGGTTCGATTCCCGATACCGCTAATGGTTTTTCACAGGAGGTAGGACTGGAAAGCTGACTATTTACCCTTGTGAAGACAACGAATGACAAAGCCTTTATTGAGGCCACGAGCTGGTCACACGTCACTGCAGTTTTTGCGGCGTAACTATAATTTAGGACAGTCGAGAAATCGGCAGTCGGTCGGATCGCGTGGTACTGTGGGCGTGACTGGAGAAACTAGTTAATTCAGTTTAAATGAAACCCCTGCAACATACCATTCTTTTATAAGTTTTTTTCAATTTTTATTTCTAATTCAAAAATGATTCATTTTAATGAAGTGTGACCATCGAATAGAGATAGCACAATAGCTTAGAAGAAAAACCGTTAGGAGTACATGGAACGGCAGGAGGACACAAACTAGGCTACATAGGATCTTCAAAAAAGTGTCACCTATTTCTACAGAAGGTAGTATTCTTCGAGCTAGACGAATGTTCCTATAATGGTATGTCAGGAAACAAAAACCTGTTCAGGTATGGGTCAATCTGTCCTCTCTTTCCGATCTGCAGGTTACGTAGATGTGGGCGCTATAGGTAATGCTGCGTGCGATTACCATGCTTCCTGACACTTCATCCAGCCTTTCTTCGCAGTGCATCGCGCCCTCTTTCATATACACCTGGTTCCTTTGTGACTGCATCACATACGTTGGTCAGACGCTACTGTAAACTCTGCCCATTGTCGACAGGGGGCCGTACACCACGATCGTCATCATCATTATCATCATCATCATCATCGTCATCATTATGGTCATGTTCACTTCAATCATTAGGCCATTTCTTGTTTTGCCTGTTACGGTACCCATTGCTTCCTCAGTCTTCCTTGACTTCTCCGAACTGGCTTAAGTCTTCTTATCTGAGATGTGATCTTTCTCCACTCATTCTTTCGAGATGTTCCAGTTTCTCCTATTTTCTTGTACTTTATTGAGGATGTTAAATATGTTCAGTTCTACCGTAATTTCCGAATGTCGAGACCCATTGCCTTTTGCGCCTCCCTTCACTGCTCTCAGAAACCTCATCTCCGTTGCTTGTACGCGGCCTTCTTGACATTTACTTGTAACCCAGGATTCACTTCTGTAGACAAGCACTGGAACTGCCGCTGTCTCATAAAATTTCACTCTCCTTTCTTTGTTCGTTTTATTTTTTAGACATCTATTTATTGTTCGACATTTATTCCCACGCTTTGCTAATTTTCACACACCGTGTCTACAAAAGTCCCCATAGCCAGAAATCCAACGGATTCAGGTTTGGAGAACGTGAAGGCCATACTACCAGACCCCTCTGACCAACCCATCGCCCATGACACGTTGCAGTGAGGTTCTGTCACAAGATCGGTAGAAAATGGGTAGGTGCAGGTCCTGCATAGACCACAGTTGTGCTTGTGGCTTTGCATCTGCCCGGATGGTATGCTTTAGTAATTTACTGTGGGTAATGAACTACAACAGTAAGACTGCCTACATCACCAAATGCTATATATTACTCCTCATAGGTAAAACGATCGATATTTCAACAGGTATCGGTTGCCAGTTGTAATTCTGACATGAAGTCACACAGGAAGAATATGAACATACTACAGATCAGTACGAACAGTGCAAAATTGCTGTATTGGTCACAAAATAAAAAGCCATCAGCATACAAACCAATGCCTTTAAGCGATGTGTTTCAGATAGAGCCCATCATCGGATTGTCTGAAAAATCTTGGTAGTCAGATATATAAAGACAGTACGCAACAACAGCTTTGTTTGTTGTATACTCTCTCTATATATATCTGATAGTAGCAGGAAGATGGGGTTACAGGTGTAATTTTGATGCCGCGCGGGATTAGCCGAGCGGTCTAGGGCGCTGCAGTAATGGACTGCGCGGCTGGTCCCGGCGGAGGCTCGAGTCCTCCCTCGGGCATGGGTGTGCGTGTTTGTCCTTAGGATAATTTAGGTTAAGTAGTGTGTAAGCTTAGGGACTGATGACCTTAGCATTTAAGTCCCATAAGATTTCACACACATCTGAACATTTTTTTGCAATTTTGATAACAAATTGATATGCAAATTATTAAATTAATCAATTAATCTCCCCAACTACGGGCACTCCCAGCCCACCCCCGGAGGGCATCGTGCGTTTTCCTCAGCCTGCACGTGGGCCCCAGTCCCCTCCACCTCTTCCCACCCCCTACGCCTCCTCTCCCCCACATACCCTATTGGATGGAATTTCGATTTTTTGTGGGAGCTTCTTTATCCCAGGGCTGTGCTGACATCCCACCCCACCCCCACCCAGAAACTGGCGTGAAATTAAAATTCTTGGTGCCCTTTTAGGGACTCAAATCCTGGTCCTTCAAGTGCTCCCCCAACACATGGAAACTGTCAAGATACAAGTGAGGAAGGTTAGATTAGTGTAATTTATTTATTTTGGTCTGGAAAATGAAGTAAAGATAGGTCCCACTACGTAATTAATCATAAAGATGAGGCCTTTTCTAAAGGTCCCCCATTGGCAAATGTTTTGTAGCTTCCTTCAAGTTATATACTGAGCTTTTTCTCTTTTAAAAACGTAGTGTATAAGAATGTAGTAGTCAAATAATTCCAGTGTCTGTAGCAACGTTGCTTACGTGGAGTGATATTTATTTGAAGAAACAACTTAAACAGCAGTAAGAAAGTAGCCAATTCATACTTTTGCTTTTACAACACTTCACAGGTTCATTGCCTGGATAGCCTGGCGACAGTTGGTACGTATTTTAAACCACTATATGAACTTATAACAGGGTTATCCTAGCGTATTTATTCATACTGCGTTTGTTTCTAACCACTGGGTAAGATCTTAGGAAACGAACTGAATAGTCTGATTTACTTATCCATTAGACCCAACATACGGTCAAATCCTGTAAAAGGGTAACTCTATTGAGTAGCTTTTCCTATTAACAGGACTATCCTCCCATAGTGTACTTTATTTGGAAACTAAACTAAATTTCCGAATTACTGCCGGTTCTCACAAATAGTGTTGTTCCTTAAGTATTAAAGAGAAGTAGCATTGCTTTTATCAGACAGTCATTCCTTCGAGTGTTCTGTAGGAGGGAGGATCGACGTCACATATATCACCTTTAACAGTGTCAGGCGGGTGTCTTCGAGAGATGTGGTGTAAGGATGAAATTACTTTGCGGCCCGCCACGAATTCCTTTCCTGTGCCAACCTCTTCATCTCAGAGTAGCACTTGCAACCTACGCCCTCAATTATTTTCTGGATGTTTTCCAATCTCTAACTTCCTCTACAGTTTTTGCCTTCTACAGCTCTCTCTAGTACCAAGGATGTCATTGCCTCATGTCTTATCTTAACAGATGTCCTACCACTCTGTGCCTTCTCCTTATCAGTGTTTTCCACATGCTCTTTTCCTCTCCGATTCTGCGTAGAACCCCCTAATTCCTTACCTTAAAAAATGGCTCTGAGCACTATGGGACTCAACTTCTAAGGTCATTAGTCCCCAGTCCCCTAGAACTTAGAACTAATTAAACCTAACTAACCTAAGGACATTACACACATCCATGCCCGAGGCAGGATTCGAACCTGCGACCGTAGCGGTCTTGCGGTTCCAGACTGCAGCGCCTAGAACCGCACGGCCACTACGGCCGGCATTCCTTATCTGATCAGTCCACCTGACATTCAGCATGCGTCTGAAGCACCAGATCTCAAATGCTTCGATTCTCTTCCGTTTCGGTTTTCACATAGTCCCTGTTTCACTACCATACAATGCTGTACTCCAGACGTACATTCTCAGAAATTTCTTCATCATTACCTTCAATTTACTCTCAACCCATACTGTCTACTCATTAGACTGTTCATTCCGTTCGGCAGATAATGTAATTCTCCTCCACTCTTACTCAGGATAGCAATGTCATCAGCGAATCGTATCACTGATATCCTTTCCCCTTGAATTTTAATTCCAATCCTGAACCTTTCTTTTATTTCCATCATTACTTCCTCGATGTACAGATAGAACAGTAGGGACGAAAGGCTTCATCCTTGTCTTACATCGTATTTAATACGAGCGCTTCGTTCTTGGTCGTCCAGTCTCATTATTCCCTCTTGGCTGTTGTACATATTGCATGTGACCCGTCTCTTCTATAGCTTACCCCTACTTTTTTCAGAATTTCGAATATCTTGCACCATTTTATATTGTCGAACCCTTTTTCCATGTCGAAGAATCCTATGAACGTGTCTTGATTTTTCTTTAGTCTTGCTTCCATAATTAACCGCAACGTCAGAATTGCCTCTCTCGTGCCTTTACTTTTCCTAAAACCAAACTGATCGTCATCTAGCGCATCCTCAATTTTCTTTTCCATTCTTGTGTATATTATTCTTGTAACCAACTTGGATGCATGAGCTGTTAAGCTGAGTATGCGATAATTCTCTCACTTTTCAGCTCTTGCCGTCTTCGGAATTGTGTGTATGATGCTTTTCCGAAAGTCAGATGGTATGTCGCCAGACTCACACATTCTACATACCAACGTGAATTCTGATGGAATATCTATCCCTTCTGCCTTATTTGACCTAAGTCCTCCAAATCTCTTTTAAATTCTGATTTTAATACTAGGTCCCCTATCTCTTCTAAATTGACTCCTGTTTCTTCTTCTATCACATCAGACAAATCTTCCCCCTCATAGAGGCTTTCAACGTATTCTTTCCACCTATCCCCTCTCTCCTCTGCATTTAACAGTAGAATTTCCGTTGCACTCTTAATATTACCACCCTTGCTGTTAATGTCATCGAAGTTTGTTTTTACTTTCCTGTATGCTGAGTCAGTCCTTCCGACAATCATTTCGTTTTCGATGTCTTCACATTTTCCTGCAACCATTTCGTCTTAGCTTTCCTGCACTTCCTATTTATTTCACTCCTCAGCGACTTGTATTTCTGTATTCGTGAGTGTCCCGGAACATTTTTGTACTTCCTTCTCTCATCAACCAACTGAAGTATTTCTTCTGTTACCCATGGTTTCTTCGCAGTTACCTGCTTTGTACCAATGTTTTCCTTCCCAACTTTTGTGATGCACCGTTTAACTGTACAGCCTACTGAACTATTCCTTATTGCTGTATCTATAGCCTTCGAGAACTTCAACCGTATCTCATCATTCCTTAGTACTTCTGTATCCCACTTCTTTGCGTATTGATTCTTCCTGACTAATGTCTTGAACTTCAGCCTACCCATGATCAAAACTATTTAACATGAGACCAGGTCTTCTTTGTGCAATAGGTATGCTGTCAGAGCTGTGGTGATGCTACAGCAAACAGCAATAAGACTGTTACATCTCCTTTGTTTACTCTTCGTGGTGCTTACTCCTTCATAAGAAGTTGCTGCTTCTTCCTGCGCATCTTCCTGCAGCAGTGAGTGTGTGGTACCTCTATGTATCAGATAACGAAATTATTCAAATCGGTTTTTCTCCGCTCTATTTCCTAGTGAGACATAGCCGCATCACTCAAAACTGATACTACTACTATTACTAATGATATGCACGGCTCACATGGGAAGTGTGATTGAGGGTACGTACGTTTACGACTCAAAAAGACGTAAAAGATCGATTACTTTTCTGAGAGACAGAACAACAGTCTCTAGACTTCGCTCTAGTTGGTTCATAAGCAGCTCAAGGTGTGTATACACAGTGATGATGCCTTCCTAGAATACCAGGGTAGTGTAGAAGAAAGTAGTTTTATCATTTTAAAGTTTGTCACCATAGGAAATGGGGTAACATACTTGCGGAGTGGTTGTGTGTCTGATGATGGGCAGATATAAAAATGTTTGTGAATTCCTAAGGGACCAAACTGCTGAGGTCATCGGTCCCTAGACTTACATACTACTTAAACTAATGTAAACTAACGTATGCTAAGAACAACACACACACCCATGCCCGAGGGAAGACTTTAACCTCCGGCGGGAGTGGTCCAGCAGTCCGTGACATGGCGCCTCTAACCGCGCTGCGGACAGATATATCCTCCATTAGAGTATCAAGAGCGTTGCGTTCCCCACGACTAATACTTCGGAATCCGTATAGCTTTAACAATACAGCATTTTTAGGTGCAGAACCGCATAATCATTGGATTTTGCGTTTATGCTCATTCGGGTACCTTCCTGGTACTGACTCCAGATAGTGGAATAATGCTTCAGAATTGATTGCACGGTTGATTTACATGGAATGTTTCAAACTCCATACTTCTGGACCTCTATCATGTATAAACTGCACGTTTCTTCTTAACTGTCTGTTATAGCAACGCAACACTGTCATGTATAATGTACATCGATAAGAGTTGCGACCCTCCTCGACACACACGCATCTGGGGAGATCTGGTGCTTTCGGTTGGGTGCTGTGGGTAAGATTAGCGTTGCAGGAGGGATTGGTCAAGGACGATGTGGCAGGGATCTGTCCACCTATGATATTATTTTACGAATGTGACAATAATTTGTGGCGCCCATTCAGACAGTCGTAATAGTAAATTGTGCACTACGTTCGATGTGCTGCAAATGTGTAGATAACCCCTTTACATCGGTATATGACGCTGTCTGGTGTGCTTTGGTGTATATCGTCGACTGGATGTACTGTACAGTCATCTAACTGCATTCGCAATCTAGTATATGGTACTTGAAAAGTAGTTGAGGGGTGATTTAGCGATGATGCAGAAACTGGGAAGTGTTCTTCTGTGTCACTGACTGGCGTTGAAATTACAGAATAGCAGGTAAAATTGCTAAAACTGATCTCGCTATCAACTGCGGTGTGTATTACAGTACATCGTCCCATATCAACGGTGTCTTTCCCATCCCGACCGTCCACTTGGTCGCTGATGATTACCACATTATGATTGACTGAGACAACTCGGTTGAGATGAAAGAAACCTTGGCGGAACACTGGCTATCTGCCACTTGTCGCTGTGGAGCATGGGATTAAATGTAGAGGTCATCACCTTCATACAACTGTTTGGAAGCGTTCCTCAATCGTGCAGACTCATCCCATTTCCATATGCTGCGATGCCCTACACATGTTTTTATTTTTTAAAATTTTTTTCACCAATAAGGTAAAAGTAACTCTTTTTATTTCTACTGCCTTGGGCGTGTTGTGAACAGCACCTTCTGGCGATGGTCAACACTAGAACAGTAATCACGTACATGAGTGCAAAATGAAGGACCAATGCTTTTCGAAATGAAACACCGAGACATTCGCTATCCTGTCGATGGGGAAGATGAGATTAACTGTACAGGTCGTCACCTTTGAATAGCTGTTCGAAGCACTCTGCATTACCGCAAACTCTTCCAGTTTTGATATGTTGTGATGTCTTCCACATTTTTGTCAGTGAGAAACATCCCCTCTGTCTTTTATCTTTACCAGCCTGTGTTGTCCAATAAAACAATACCAATCGCCGCTATTTAGGTTTTATTTTTAGGCCACCAGTTTCGACGACACACTACGTCATCTGCAGGCCTTCTTCTATCGAGTAACCTTCGTGTTACAAAAGCACGCCTGAAGATGTAGTGAATCGTCGAAACTGGTAGCCTAAAAATAAAACCTGAAGACCGGCAATTGGTATTGTTTTATTGGATATTGACGAGCCGTAGTCCCATACTCCAGACAGAAGATCGAGTTACTGTCAGAGCCTGTGTTGTGGTAGCAGTATAGTTTACTCCATGCGATGTTTAGCTTTCTGTGAGAGCCAACGGATCTAAACGTGTTAATGTCACTTTATCAGCAGCTGACACAGATCTCTAAGTCATCGTAGAAAAAACAAAATGTATGGCGGTGTAAACTGATTGGACGTGTTACAACAACAACAACAACAACAACAACGAAACAATGTATTAAACTGCTTATGAAGGAACAATACAGGAGCCCTCTCGTATGATTGATAGTCTGTTGGATATGGTCCTCCTGCAATACAGGTGACGAAACTCTACACCGGTCTGTGGGAGTAACTTCGATCACGAGCCGCCCGCTCCAATGAACCAATACCTGTAAATTTATAGGATCGCCACATATGGCCAGTGCTGGAAAGCAGACTCTACTTGTTTCAGATATATTAGAAGAGTTCTCTAACGGATGATGTTACTGGAGTTTTTATAGCTCTTAGGTTTTCGGTGTTGGACGGTACTAAATACCGAGATGGAAGGGAATGTTTGGGTGATAGACATGAATGCACCCTGAGAGACGCAGATCTCCTTCGGACTGCAGAACCTGTATGTAGTTTGGAGATGTATCGCAATGCAGTAGCAGCATCCTCGTCCTTCTTCCATGTCCTGTAAGATGTGTAGTCTTCCTAATTTTCCCAACAAGAAACACCACCATAACTGCTTGTACTATCTTTCCTACTACCTTGTGTTCCAGAAGAAAGCTTCGCGTGGCGCTGACCTTACACACTGTACACTGTTGTTGGAGATACGAAAATATGTTCCCATTACCACCGACGAGTCAAAATACTGTATTGTTGCATTAACTCAGCTCATCCTGTTTCTCCACGAGATGCAGAAGGTCTTACATATAGCGCTCTCCGACTTCCGTTCAGGACTGACTTAAACTAAGACGATCACATGAAAGAAGCTGCAGTGACGGCGAGGCAGAGACTGAGGAGCAGTTACAAGATGCAGAGAGACTGTCTAAAAAACAGCGCTGGAGTTTTTGCTGTATGGGATCCTTAGCAGATAGGTTCGAAAAAGGTGACTCGTTTAGAGATACAAGAGTGGCATTAATATAGTTCACCCGTGCTGTAATCATTAAAAGACATCTCTATAAGATCCAATGCAAGTATGTGGTTGAATGGATAGACTTGATTCGAAATAGCGGACAGCATGTATACCAAAAATCGTAACACTAACAGCGACCCGTGTGTGCCTGTAGGCTCAAGACCACTTTTTATGCAGGGTGACAGTAACATAGTCGTTGTGATCGTGGTTTTAATAGCGCTTTCCTCATGCGAAATGTATGTTGTGGGCTGCAGAATCCCTTTGTGGTCAGCTTCAAATGTCGTTTCTCAATAGTGTTTCTTGAAAAAAACACCTCCCGTCCCTGGATTCCCATTTGACCTATCTACTGAGTGTACTCCGACTGCTATAAAAAAATTACTCACCATGCAAAGTGACTCTCATGATCAATTTAATTAATTACCCTATCAATATGGTACCCGATGACTTTCCGTCTATTACTACGAACTGTGACCTTTCTGACAGGCACGAATCCAGTCGCGCAGCTGAGGCGATATCCAATAGGCACGCAGTTTGGTTAAGAGGTGTCGAAAGCCTTCTGGAAATCTAAAATATGAAATCAATTTGACAACCTCTGTCGATATCACTCATTACTTCATGAGTATAAAGTGTTTCGCAAGAACGATATTTTCCGAATCCGTGCTGACTGTGTGTCAATAAATCGTTTTCTTCGAGGTTCTTCATAATTTTCGAATATAGTATATGTTCCAAAACAATATTACAAATCAATGTTGGTGATATAGACCTGTAATTCAGGTGATTACTCCTACTTCCCTTTTTGGGTATTGGTGTGACTTGAGCAATTTTCCAGTCTTTAGGTACGGATCTTTCTGTGAGCGAGTGGTTGTATATAATTGCTAAATATGGAGCTATTTTATCAGTATACTCTGAGAGGAACCTGACTGGTATACAATCTGGACCCGAGGCCTTGCCTTTACTAAGTGATTTAAGCTGCTTTGCGGCACCGAGGGCGTCTACTTCTATCTTTCTCACCTTGGCAGTTGTTCTTGATTGGAATTCAGGGATATTTTCTTCGTCTTTTTTGGTGAAGGAGTTTCGGAAAACCGTGTTTAATAACTCTGCTTCAGTGGCACTTTCACCAGTGACTTCACATTGTTATCACGCAGAGAAGGTGTTGATTGCGTCTTGCCGCTGGTGTGCTTTATGTATGACCAGAATCTCTTCGAGTTTTCTGCCAGATTTCGAGACAGAGTTTCGTTATGGAAATTATTAAAAGCATCTCGCATTGAAGTACTCGCTATATTTAGAACTTCTGTAAAACTTTGCCATTCTTGGGGATTTTGCGTTCTTTTAAATTCAGCATGCTTTTTTCGCTGCTTCTGCAACAGCGATCTGACCTGTTTTGTGTACCATGGGGGAGCAGTACCACCACTTATTAATTTATGTGGTATGTATCAGTCAATTTCTGTCGATACTATCTCTTTGAAATCATTCCACAACTTTTCTACGCTTACATGATCAGATTTCTTAAAACGGCGTTAAGAGCATTTTTGTCAGCTTTTTTAAAATAGATATACTTTCCGTTTCTTTTTGATGGTTGTAGGTGTTACGGTATTCAGCCTAGCAACAACTGCCTTGTGGTCGCTAATCCCTATATTCGTCACGATACTCACTATTTGTCCAGGATTATTTGTTGCTAAGAGGTTAAGTATGCTTCCGCAACCATTTACTCTTCGAGTGGGCTCATGAACCAATTGTTCAAAATAACTTCCTGAGAAAGCATTCAGTACAATTTCGGATGACGTTTTATGCCTGCCGCCGGCTTTAAACGTATAATTTTTCCAGCATATCGAGGGTAGATTGAAGTCACCATCGACTACGACTGTATGAGTGGGGTACCTATTTGAGACATTCATAAGCAGAGCTGAACATGACATGTATGGCAGACAGGAAATAGCATATAATGTGATCAGACAGTTAAAAAAGAACAATGGTACTGCCGATATTACTGACATTCTTTCAGAAGACTACGTAAATCAGTATAAAAAATTATGACATATTCCGGGTTTCGAAGAGGCAACGGAAGGTACAGCACAGGAAGGGACAGATTTAATACATATGACAGAATTAAAACAGGCATTCAAGAAAACGAAAAACAGAAAAGCACCTGAATTAGTTGGAATTAACTCCGAATTGTTAATGTATGGTGGAACATTTCTAAAATTCGGAACGGTCTGTCTCAAGTGGAATACCAGAGCACTGGAGATAAGCTGAAGTTATTTCAGTGTTAAAACTAAGACAGAAGTAACATAACTAATTACAGGATAATCAGTCTTCTGAATCCCTAACAAGGGCACTCATAGAAGTTCGACAGGCAAATGTAGGTACAAGAAAGGTAACTGCGAAGAAATTTTGAATAACAGAGGAAATCAACTGATTGACGAAAGAAGAACTTCCAAAAATGCTTACGAAAAGTCAAGAATACAACAGTATAAGTCATTTACAAATGAAATAAATAGTCAAGAAATTCCGCTGTTAAATGGGAGAGCGGATACGTGGAAAGAGCACATTGCAAGTGCTGGAGAGAAGACTTATATGCTGAGGTGATAGACAAACAAATAGAAGTCGTTATGGAAGACACAGTAGATCCAGTATTAGAATTTAACAGAGCTCGCGAAGACTTGCGATCAAATAAGCAAATGAGACAGATGACATTCCGTCGGAATTTCTAAAATTATTGGAGGATTTTTTTTTCTTTATTGAATTTCAATTCCCCCTGAAGGGGGCGGGCTGGCAGCAGCTTAGTATGCCGCTCTTCAGCCTACAGATTTTGTGAGAAAGATCAAGAGAATAAATAATAAAAAACAGGCGATAAAATCGGAGACTTAAAGAGTAACATGGCGAAAAGAAATCGTGGAACTTAAAACAAACAACAGAGGGATGATGATGCTAATAAAATACATACGAAGCAGACAGGGAAAACAATAGACAGACAATTAAAAAACACGGCGACAGTTTGGATTCTGTTCGCAAAAGACATAAAATTCGCACCTAGCGACAGCATGGTTTCTGTTCGCAACACGAGAAAGACAAACAACACGGAATAGTCACTGGAACACTGCACTAAAAAGTTGGCAAATGTGACATACCACAGTTGAGAGCAGGTGGGGGGAAACTGGACAGAAGATGGGGAAAAAAAGGGGGGAAAGGAGAGTAAAAGCGAAAGGGGGAACCGGGAAAGGAGCTGATGGAGGATGAGGACCCATAAGAGGGGTGGGGGGCAGACGCGACAGGGAGTGGGGTAGGCAGAGGAGGGGAATACAAAAGGACTGGGGGGGGAGAAGGGAGGTAGGGAGAGGTTTAGTGGGGAGAAAACAGGACGGAAGGGGGGGGGGGAAGAGGGAGCCCAGGGAAAGGACAAAGGAAAGGAGGGGGAGTGAGGATCAGAGTTGATAGGAAGGATAAATGGAGGGAGAGAGGGCATCATCCGGGAGGGGGAGTTGACGGAAGCCACCTTGGGAAAGGAGATGGAGGGTGTAGAGATGGAGGGTAGGAGGGACACAACGGTGAAGACGGGGCAGGGGGCGGGGATGGGAGAGGAGAGGAGCAACCAAGGGGTGAGGGGGTTCAAGACGGCGGGAGGTGTAGAGGATGCGGATATGTTCGAGGAATAGGAGCAGATGGGGGAAAGGAATGAGATCATAGAGGATCCGCGCAGGGGACAGGAAGCAGATACGGAAGGCGAGGCGGAGTGCATGACGCTCAAGGATCTGGAGGGACTGATAGAATTTGGGGGGGGGGCAGATATCCAGGCAGGACTGGCATAACAGAGGATGGGACGGATTAAGGATTTGTAGGTGTGGAGGATGGTAGAGGGGTGCAACCCCCATGTCCGGCCAGAGAGGAGTTTGAGGAGTCGGAGGCGGTTGTGGGCTTTGGATTGGATGGAGCGGAGATGAGGTATCCAGGTGAGGTGACGGTCAATGGTGAGGCCAAGGTAGGTGAGGGTGGGGGTGAGGCGGACAGGACGTGCGCAGACAGTAAGGGAGAAATCCAGGAGCCGGAAGGAGCGAGTGGTACAACCTACGATGATTGCCTGGGTCTTGGAAGGATTGAGTTTCAGGAGCCACTGGTTACACCATGCAGCAAAAAGGTCAAGGTGATTCTGGAGAAGGCGTTGGGACCGTTGGAGGGTAGGAGCGAGGGCGAGGAATGCGGTGTCATCAGCATATTGCAAGAGGTGTACTGGAGGGGAGGGGGTTGGGGCATATCCGCCGTGTACAGGAGGTAGAGGAGAGGGGAGAGGACAGAGCCCTGGGGCACACCGGCAGAGGGGTAGAAGGTGTGGGAATTGGCGTTATGGATGGTAACATAGGAGGGGCGGTGGGAGAGGAAGGAGGCCACCAGACGGATGTAGTTGATAGGAAGGGCGTAGGTTTGGAGTTTAAACAGGAGACCGGGATGCCAGACACGGTCGTAGGCCTTTTCGAGGTCAAGTGAGACAAAAATGGCGGAGCGATGGGAGTTAAGCTGGAGGGAGAGGAGATGAGTGAGGCGGAGGATTATTGGAGGAAGTAGCAGCCAAATGACTAATCCAGGTGATCTATAGATTGTATGAGATCAAGGATATACCATCAGGCTTTCGCGAAAACATCATCCACACAATTCCGAAGCTACCGATCGCAGATATGTGCGAGAATTTTCGCACAGTCAGCATAACAGCTTACACATCAAAGTTGCTAACAAGAATGACATACAGAAGAAAGGAGAAAAAAGCTGAGGATCTCTAAGGTGACGATTAGTTTTTAAGATATGTGAACTCACCAGAGAGGTGGCGCTGACATCGCGCTTGATTCCGGAGCAAGACTGAAGAAAAATCAAGACACGTTCATAGGGTTTGTCGACCTGGAAAAATTGTAAAACTCTGAGAAAAAAGCGACGGCTGATAAACAATATGTATACGAACCAAAAGGGAAGAATAAGAAGATCAAGAACGAAGTGCTTAGACTGAAATAGGTGTAAGGCAGGAATTCAGTCTTCTCCCTTACTTTTGAGTCTGGACACCGAAGAAACATTAACGGAAATGAATTATAAGTTCAGGAGTGGGATTAAAATTCAGAGTGAAAGAACATCCACGATAACATTCACTGATAACATTGCTGTCTGTAGTGAAAGCGATGAAGAATACACGATATACTGGGTGGACTGAACAGTCGCCTGTATTGAGAATAAATCGAGGAACGTCGAAAGAAACGAGGAGTAGCAAATATAAGATTAATGGAGAACTTATCATCAAAATTGGGGGTCTACGAAGCAGATGAAGTGAAGGAATTCTGTTACCTTGGAAGCAAAATAACCTATGACTGACGAGGCACGGAGCACATAAAAACCATACTAGCACAGAGAAAGAGGACGTTCCTGGCAAAAGGAAGTCTACTAGTACGAACAATGGTCTTAGTCTGAGGAAGAAATTTCTGAGAATATGCATTTGAAGCACAGCATTGTGTGGTAGTGGATCATGGACTGTGGGAAACTGGAAAAGATCGGAGATTTTGAGATGTGATGTTATAGAAAGGTATTGAAAATTACATGGACTGATAAGACAAGGAATGAAGAGGTTCTCTGCAGAATCAGTTAAGAAAGGAACATATGGAAAACACTAAGGGATTGGATGTTGGGACATGTGTTAAGGCGTTGGGGAATAGCTTATAAGATACTAGAGGTAGTTGTAGAGGGTAAAAACTGTGGTGGTGGGCAGAGATTAGAATACATCCACAAGTAATTGTGGATGTTGACTGTAAGTGCTGAGATATGGAGGTTGGCGCATAAAAGGAAGACGTAGCGGCCCACATCAAAGCAGCCAGAGGACAAATGCCCCCCCCCCCCCCAACCTCCGAAATATACCTTACATAGGATTTCACAAATTCGTAAACAAACATACAAATTTAACAAGAAAGAAGACGTGGCACTTGGTGCTGTACAAAACAAATATTCAAATATTGCAGATACTTCTTCCGGAAGAGCACAAGAACTCACTTCAACATAGTGTGGGATCTTTGATGACCTTCCTGTGACGTCATAAAACAGCGACCCAGGAATAAATAATTCAGCGGTTCTCTCTGATGTGACGTATTGGCAGTATGAAATTAATTACTGAATATTTCGACACATATTCCTACTATGCCATCGTGTCTAGCACCTGGAGACTAATCGTCGTGAAGAAAATATGCCCAAACCCCGTGCGTCACCAAAGAAATAAACAGCCGTCGTGAAAGCATCCTTTGTGTGAATGTTCTATGGCCGTGGTCTTCATAGGTCGAAGAGGATTACTAAACGGATTTATGTAGTTAATACGGACGACAGAACCAAATCAGTTTGTTGCACAGTGTAATTCTGTGACTGCAGCAGCTACTTATGGGAGTCAGTCCGCGCACCTTAGTTAACCACCAAGAAGACGCAATTATGACGCAAATCGTATTGATGTCACGCAGCGTGAATGCCATTGACACAGTCCGGTGCTACTATCCTTCGCCTAGTTTCAAAAAACAAATGCAGTCTCCATTTCATCAGTACCTGCTCAATGCCGTATCTGTGCACGACTCTTGAGAGACAACATGCTGTTAATCCCCAGTATAGAAGGTGATTGTCGATAACGAGTGGAGGATGTAGTACAACGTGCGGATGATCAACAATGTGGTCACTTTGACTTCACATGATCTACGGTGGGAAGATTTCCCCTCTGCGATTCTCTCCGCTTTTTGTGTTCAATTTGAACTTACGTTTCTTCAGTACTGACCTAGTGGACGACAAGACACTAAGCTCTAACTTTCCTTCTCCCTTGCACTGTCTCCTACGTGAATAACACTTATGCAGATAGTGTTTAAGTAATACTGAGTTGGTTCAAGAGATCTGCAATGCTAGTTGTCGGCTTTCCCCAATGACGTAATGGTAACGGCTGTTGTCGTGTTAGATCTTCGTGCATATTTTGAATTTAATTTCTTGTAGTTTTACTGGTTCTCATATTTTCGTTGCTTTCAAGAGAAATTATATTTTTAAATTCTATTGTGCATCAGTAAAAAAGCTCTCACTTCTGTTTTCTCTACATCTACGTCTACAGGGATACTCTTCAAATCATACTTAAGTGACTGGCAGAGGGTTCCTCGAACCACATTCGCAATAAGTCTCAATTGTTCCAGTCTCAAACATCGCGCGGAAAAAAAACCTATATCTTACCGTGCGAGCTCTCATTTGCCTTATTTTATTATGATGATCGTTTCTCCCTATGTAGGTCGGTGGCAACAAAATATTTTCGCATTCGGAAGAGAAAGTTGGTGTTTGAAATTTCGTGAGAGATTCCGCGGCAACGAGAATCACCGCATCATATCCGTGACACTCTCTCCCCTATTTCTGGATAATACAAAACGTGCTGCACTTTTTTTTTAACTTTCTGTCTGTACCCCGTTAATCCTATCTGGTAAGGGTCCCACAGCTCGCATTAGCACTCCAAAAGAGGACGGACAAACGTAGTGTAGCCAGTCTCTTTAGTAGGTACGTCACATTTTCTAAGTGTTCTGCCAATAAAACGCAGTCTTTGATTTGACTTCGCCACAAGATTTTCTATGAGTTCTTTCCAGTCTAAGTTGTTCGTAATTGTAAGTTCTAGATATTTTCTTAAGTTTACGGCCTTTAGATTTGACTGATTTATCGTGTAACTCAAGTATGATTACTTTTAGCACTCTTGTGGATTACCTCACACTTTTCATCATTTAGCGTAAATTTCCATTTTTCGCACCATTCAAGTATGTTTTCTAAATCGTTTTGCAATTTGCTTTGATCTTCTGACGACTTTCCTAGATGATAAACGACAGCATCATGTGAAAACGACCTAAGACGGCTGCTCAGATTGTCTACCTCATCGTTTATATCGATAAGGAACAGCAGAGGGCCAACGCCAGAAATCAGTTCTGTTTTACTCGATGACTTTCCGTCAATTACTACGAACTGTGACCTCTCTGACCGGAAATCATGAGTCTAGAAACATAACTGAGACGATATTCCATAAACCACTTGTGAGGTAGAGTGTCAAAAAGCCTTCTGGAAAACTAGAAATATGCAATCAATTTGAAATCCGTTGTCAATAGCACTCAACACTTCGTGTTGTGTGTTCCAAAACCATGCTGCGTGTCGACATTAATGTTACGAGCCTGTAAATTAGTGAATTACTGCTACTACCTTTCTTGAATAATGGTGTGACCTGTACGACTTTCCAGTCTTTGGATTCGCCGAGAATTCTAATATTTCGTCAATTTATCAGCCTTTTGACTTTACTTTTTTTCTATTCATATTGTCTCTCTCGGACTCTACTACAGTAGTAAATTTTTTTTTTCGTGCAACTCCGATTCATTTGCTTTCCGATAGGTAGTTGAGATTCTTTTTGTGATAACGATTTCGATTCAGCATTTATACATAAATGTATTAACAACTTTGTATCCACCCCTGTATAGCGAAATTGTATTATGTGGCACTAGCTCCGCTATCTTCAAGATAAATAAATTTTCTTTTTTTAACGTCGTGCGATACATCACAGTATTCATTAAGGGTGTAGAGCTTCTTTTACGATTTTCTATTCGTTCTCTTTGCGATAAATGTTTCTTATTAGTCTGTGATTGATCATAATAGTTGTGACTCGAAATATTATACCGATGCAGTAAATTCTCCTACATAAGAAAGTTTCATTTTTCGAATTAGGGCCAAGGGGATGACGCTATAGTAGCCATGTTATTTATGTTATGTGACGCATGTTCAAAGCTGGCGCACAATCAAAGCTGACGGCTAAATTCGCAATTTTAACTTGATCCACTGCAGTTGTCCTGTGCTTGAAGAACGGAGAAAAGTGTGTGTCGGCGCGTATATGCAGGCGGTATTGGTGAGAGGAATGGCTGCGTCAGAGCTTCCACATTGCCCCACATAGGCCGGGTGCTGGATCTTTTACGTCTCTGGCTTTATTTCCACTAAAATCTGGCCATCTCGGATTAACTCCCAGTAAAGTCTTCTCGCCTCGGGTTTATTGCGACCGTAAAACGCCTAAAAGGTCGCTCTTATCTTCAAAGCAATTACAGCACAGTAAAATAATATAATACCGCCCACCAGCGAGTAACTGTCGAGTGTAACGGTCTGTAATATTTGAACAGCGAAATCTCTGGTTGGATTCTCATACTTTGCTCGGTCGATTATGCGGCTGGAACATATCTCGAAATCAATGACAGATCTGGACACGTTCTGAGCCATTCAGACAGAATTCGTCCTTACCGCTTCCCTTTTTTTTTTTCCAAACATAGACCGATTGCTTACTGTGGTTGTCAAAAGTCAAAAAGTCACTCACTGCAGAATTTAATCCAGTCATTACCCTTTTCGGAATTTGCAAGCTAGTTTTCTTTTTGTAAAAAGAACATGCCCAGGAGCTGACTTACGGGAATGGAGTGAGAGAAGGGAGTGAAGGAGGCAACTCATGCAGTTCTATAGTGAATGAGGAAATAATTTTGACATTCCATGTAGAATGACCGTGGGTACACTTAACAGCGGTCAGTATCCATCAGACGTTATAAATTTCTTTACAGTTGTAATGAACTGATAGGTCTGCTCAACGGTGCAAGTTGCGGGTTCAATTTCCGAAGAATTTTTTAAAGGTGTATCCTGCCACCGGCAGGGTTACACTTTTAACATTTATGTACATATTTCCAATTACGTCTGCAAATCTCGATCGATTTGACGCAGTGGTTAAGATACAAAAACTCTTTTTCAGAGGAGGCTACGTTCAATCCCCTTCTCGGCCTTCCTCGTCTAGATCTGCTAGATCGCTGAGACAAATTTCGGTATCGACCCTTTACTAGGCCACGACTGATATCTTTCGCAGCCATTGTCCAATTTATGTTTGTGTTGCGTGTCTAAGTACCTTGACAGCTTGACAAGACGGTAAACGCTGACCTTCTTTCCTTTCATCCTTCTCACGAAAAGGCCACTGCGAGGCAGGAAAATGTTCAAGACTAAAATAGCTCGATATCGTGCAGCGGGAAGACCGTGACCGTAGAATCCAGTCAGGAAGAAGATTCGTAGTGTACGTGGACCCTCATAAATCACTGTCATGCACATATCTCTTAATCATTGTGTTTCCAAAATTTTTGGACTATTCAAGACCTAAAGCAAACAAATGCTCAAGAAAGATTTGATTCTTTCCCATCCGGGGAAATTTTGCCTTGTATCAGTGTTTCAGAAGGGAGCCCTGTCAACAGCAGTAGCGTAGAGAGGTCACAGATAAGAATGTCTACTATGGATTAAAATGTAGAATTGGAAGTGTCAGAGCCGGCCGGAGTGGCCGTGCGGTTCTAGGCGCTACAGTCTGGAACCGGGCTACCGCTACGGTCGCAAGTTCGAATCCTGCCTCGGGCATGGATGTGTGTGATGTCCTTAGGTTAGTTAGGTTTAATTAGTTCTAAGTTCTAGGCGACTGGTGACCTCAGAAGTTAAGTCGCATAGTGCTCAGAGCCATTTTGAAGTGTCAGAAGTATAACACCTATTACATCTCACATGATTCTCTCACGCTCTTCTTCGTTCTGCGTTGTCTTTTTTTTCCATTTAAAAGACTTATGAGTCAAGATAGTACTCATAATTAATATTACTCTGCCTCTCTGTATGAACGATTAGGATGTATAATTCACATGTTGGGTTTGCGATGAAACCATCGAGTATGTTCGACGTCAACGTGCCATAACCTCTGACAGACGGCAGGTGGCACAACTAGCAGTGGAGGGCATATGTAGTGTATCTTGGGAACGCGGAGAAACAGTGCAGTCGTTGAGGTAACGCGGAAATTTGGCGATTTATCTCATGTCTAAAAGGGAATGATGACTGACTTTCCGACTAAGGGTGGAAGCGTTTTCGAAACGGCCAAGTTTGTAAACTGTTCGCGTGCCCCCGTGGTTAAAGCATACCGTGCATGCCAAAATGGCGCTATGCAAAATCGCCGTCGAGGCAACTGATTTGAACCACGGGCCATCTACATCTACATCTACATGTGCATCCATACTCCGCAAGCCACCTGGCGGTGTGTGACGGAGGGTACTTTGAGTACCTCTATCGGTTCTCCCTTCTATTCCAGTCTCGTATTGTTCGTGGAAAGAAACATGGTCGGTATGCCTCTGTTTGGGCTCTAATCTCTCTGATTTTATCCTCATGGTCACTTCGCGAGATATATGTAGGAGGGAGCAATATACTGCTTGACTCCTCGGTGAAGGTACGTTATCGAAACTTTAACAAAAGCCCTTACCGAGCTACTGAGCGTCTCTCCTGCAATGTCTTCCACTGGAGTTTATCTATCATCTCCGTAACGCTTTCGCGATTACCAAATGATCCTGTAACGAAGCGCGCTGCTCTCCGTTGGATCTTCTCTATCTCCTTTATCAACCCTATCTGGTACGGATCCCACACTGTTGAGCAGTATTCAAGCAGTGGGCGAACAAGCGTACTGTAACCTACTTCCTTTGTTTTCGGATTGCATTTCCTTAGGATTCTTCCAATGAATTTCAGTCTGGCATCTGCTTTACCGACGATCAACTTTATATGACCATTCCATTTTAAATCACTCCTAATGCGTACTCCCAGATTATTTATGGAATTAACTGCTTCCTGTTGCTGACCTGCTATTTTGTAGCTAAATGATAAGGGAACTATCTATGTATTCGCAGCACATTACACTTGTCTACATTGAGATTCAATTGCCATTCCCTGCACCATGCGTCAATTCGCTGCAGATCCTCCTGCATTTCAGTACAATTTTCCATTGTTACAACCTCTCGATATACCACAGCATCATCCACAAAAAGCCTCAGTGAACTTCCGATGTCATCCACAAGGTCATTTATGTATATTGTGAATAGTAATGTTCCTACGACACTCCCCTGCGGCAAACCTGAAATCACTCTTACTTTGGAAGACTTCTCTCCATTGAGAATGACATGCTGCGTTCTGTTATCTAGGAACTCTTCAATCCAATCACACAATTGGTCTGATAGTCCAAATGCTCTTACTTTGTTCATTAGACGACTGTGGGGAACTGTATCGAACGCCTTGCGGAAGATGACAGGGATGAACGATGGGTGCGGAGATGTGTACGGGTGAATAGACGTCCAACTATTGGGCAGCTGCCACCTAGATGAACCAATGGGCTACCAGCATTGTCTCTCCTTAACGACCGCCGCCCAGGGAAGCCATGCGGTCTTGGGCGCCTTGCTACAGTTCGCGCGGCTCCCCCGGTCGAAGGTTCGAGTCCTCCCTCGGGCATGGGTGTGTGTGCTGTCAGCGTAAGTTGCGAGGTGCCGGGGCTAGCAGTGTATTTAACACTAAATTCTTCTAGAATCTACATATGTAAATGATGCTCAAACCCCCCCCCCCTATTCTAACTCCGACTTTTGCTGTTGCACATGGATTAAAAAGATACGCGAACTGACTGTAATCAACCCTGCAAGTGGAGTAGAAAAGAGTTTGGCACCTGCAATAATTTAATTTGATAAATAAGTTAAATAAAGGAAGGTTTCATTAACGTAGTGAGAAATGATAGGGTTGCTCTAACGATTAACAGAATGAAAGTTCTGTCCAAAATAACAATATGATTTATTAAGGCTAAACACAAAATAATAAACAAAAACACATGAAACATTTACAATACATCAAATTGGCTCAAATTGGATACTCAAATAAACGCTGTGAAGGTGAAGTTGTCCCTAAACTAGATTGTGACGTTTATGACGAAGTGGTATGTGGAGCCAATTCCTTGCAACTCAAATCTTAAGAGAGACACACAGCTAACCCAACATTAATTGCTGCTACATTAGTGAGAACTCAGACAATGAACACCCAAGTTAGAACAAAGTTAGAAAAGACGAACAGGCGCACTCTGCTGAGCTCTGATTATCGCCTAGCAAAAATGCCTGCTTTGCCGGTGCTGCAGACGTACATTACCAAGCTGTCTTCTTAGCTGCAAGGACACGATCTGGCGTACTGGAAGCGATGGCTGGTTGCTTCGACGTCCCGTCGTGGTGATGATAATATCGCGAGTATAGCCCGAAACAAAGTGTCCTGGTCTGGTTGTTCCAGACTAAAGACTTCCTATCAATACAATGCGCCTCTGAGGGAGACGAAGAAGGCTCGCCACACAATCACTGACGGTACAGTGATTGATTTTCACAAGCGAAGTCACACAGTAACTCCGATACAGTCAACTTTAGCCAAAATTGCCCAAGACAGACAACATAGGCCGCTTGTACGCAGAACGCTCAATTGCCAACTGTACTCAGAAAGTTACGTTGAAGTCGAAACTTCAGCAACTTCGTTAAACAGTTACAATCAAATAAAAGTATATTAGACAGTCAATGGAAGGCAGGCTGTCCAGAGCAGTGAGAGCTCAGTGTTGTAACCTACTCCGACTGAAAGGCGAGAGCTGACTCTTCATAAGAGCACCCATACAGACCGAACACAGAACATTCCCGCCCCCCTGACAGTGGCCGTGGTTAACCGTTGCAATCAGCAACTCGAAAACCGGCGGAAAATACCACTCTATTGCCGGAGCACTACCATTCCACCAATGGAGATTCTTGGCGCCAATTTCTGCGCCGATTTTGCTACGTCACGGAGCTATGTCCTGAGCAAGCCAATCACAGTTTAGATTTTGCAGAAAGCGCGGGAATTTGCCCGCCAAACCTGCCTGGGTACACAAGTCATTCCCACGCCTCGCTGGTAGCCCGCCAGAAAGTGTTTTCGCTAAGTTTCTGCGAAGTAACGGAACCTCTAGCCCAGCCGCTACTTCAGGCCCGTGCGAGCGTGTCTCTGTCGCTATTGTACAATGTCGGCGTCTGGAAAGCATTCACTCGACTCCCTCACACCCGTCGGCTTACCCTTTCAAGATCAAAACTAATGTTTTGTAGCACTAATGACCACTTTATCCTCTATAACAGGAGTATCAGCGCCATGCATTATCCCCATCATTGTATAATACCGACATTATGAACGAAAAAGCACACAACGCTGCCGAAATATTTTACAACATTTGTTATTTTACAGAATGGTTTTCAGCTGTTACACCGTCGTCAAGTACAGAGCCCTATATAGTAATTTAGTGACTCGCCTACTGAACTAGGGGTATGGCCGTGTGTTATTGCATTGTGCCCTGATGAAACCTTTTAATCATAGGAGCCTAGATTAAGCAACAGTCAATGAATAAACTGTAAAGCACAAACAAATGTGAAATATTAAACACAATACAATAAACAAAAGATGTTAAACTAGATATAATCCGAGATGGCTAGGCCCAGGTGGACTTGTGCCAAAACAGTACAAACAAATGTGAAATATTAAACAAGATGATACAAGGATAGTCCGTAAGATAAAAACATACTCCGACGTGTATTGAGTCATATTATTTTTCTTCCTTTTCTTTTCTTATACATAAGTTGTATGTAAATTAAAATGAGCTATAAAGCAAAACACCTAACGAGTTGTTTTGTGGCAAGGACAATGTTTTGATACATCGTTAAATTTCTGTGTGAACAATGTAAAACATATGCTCTTCAATTTATTAATTCATGTACCTTCACCCTTTTGTTTCGGGAAGTGGTAGCGTATGGACGTATGCTTGGGTACGCCGTACCAGCATTATTAAAAGTGTGTATCTTAACCGTTCACTAACAGTATTATATAAAGTTATTAGAAAAGGAATATTTATTCACAGGGTTACAAGTTCAACTCCTATCTGTTCATCATTTCACTCGCCGCCGAGATCCTGCATCAAGAGGTTCGGTGCAGAGAAGAACAATTCATGCGGTATCCAGAGGAGCGTTCCTGCCTCGACTTTGTCACAATCGAAGCTAAACACTATGGAGTTAACGTGAAGCAGTACGTAATGCAACTTATGTTTATTGGCCTTGAATGTATTGACATTAAAGGTCTGTTGATACTGGCGTCAAAGTTCAGCCAAGATTGTGCACAGATTCATAAATTACCTTCAAATTTCTTTTAACTATTCTTTCCAATCAATTTTTCCAATTGTTCAAGCAGTTATTAATCCATTTCCATTGCCACATCTCTATTCAGACAACATTATTAAGATTCACTTTATTTTATTTAGCACCAAAACAAGTTATACTGAATGGTGCCCTTACAGAGGCTAATATTAAATACAGTAAAACAACAGAATTTGAAATGAGGGGGCTGTTAATGCAAACAGAACATACAAAGGCAACGTGCAGTGCAGTACTCCAAATCATAAGCTGTACAAATTGCTACATCTAACCAGTTTGCTGAAGTCTATTTGGACAACTAAGTCATCAACGCAGAGCTGAGTAACAAAAGCCTATACTAATATAAAGGGAACACACACTCCCAAAGCTGCAAACTGTTGCATTGAAATGACCAAATCCAAACTACATGCACACGATGCTATCACTTACCACGCGCGACTCATCGATCGCAGAAGACATTACCACCGCACACCACCAAGAACAGCGACATAAGACTCTTTAAACTTACTCGGCTTCCTCCTTCCTCAACTGACTACCTTAGTCAAAAGAATTCCTGCATGCCTAACCACCGTTCTGGTAGACATTAATTCTTACAAGTTTCAAATATTTCAAATACATTCTGTACATTATATATGTTTGAATAGCTGCACTTGAAGATCGCTTTATAACAGTCTATTAATGCAATACAAATTAACTACAAATTATACTTTGTGCACCACATGAAACGGATGGCAGTTGGAAGTCAAGCGTACAACTTTATTTTCTCTTAGCAGTTCTTCACTACGTTATTCAAATAACTTCTTTACTAACATTATTTCGCAAATTTCTTATTAAGCAATCACACAATTAAAAACAATACCACAAAAAAATTTTGTACAGTGTCTAACCTTTTCACGTAACTGTACAGAACTCTTTGTTTTAGCCCTCAGTAACAATAATGCAATATTTCATTTATAATGAGATATTGATCTGTTTATTGATATCTAAAGAAGCTCATTTTAGATCATATTTCAAAAACTATTCAATGATTTATCATTATGCATATGTAACATGTCTGTATAATTTCCTGCTTTTACTGTAAACAATTTTATACATAAGCGTCAAGTAGTGGCGTCGCGAAGGGCATCTGGGGACCCACTTGCAGTAATAATATCACGTCCGAGCTACCACGCCGACCCCATGGAGACGCAGAATGAGGCCAAAACGAAGAAGAAGAAGAATACATGGAACATTCTGACATTTTTTCTTTGCGAATAAACAAATTCCATTTTTTAATACTGTGAGTTTTCGTTATGTGTGTTTTTTAGTTACCTTTTCTTACTTATTTTAAGAAATCAACACAGCATAACTAGAATATTTGATTACATGGTAGTTAGTCACAATCAGTTATTGGAAAAAAATGTGGTTGTGTCAGAAGAATTGCTTCTTACAGAATCAACACATTTCGTTCACATCAATTCATTAATTTACCACTAGGCCGTCTTTACACCCAAATAACCCACACATTCGAGTGCATTCCTTAGGTGTTCAAATAGCTTTTGCAGACTACAGTGGAGGATTGTATACGATACGGTTATCCAGAGGGATTTTAAATACACTCCTGGAAATGGAAAAAAGAACACATTGACACCGGTGTGTCAGACCTACCATACTTGCTCCGGTCACTGCGAGATGGCTGTACAAGCAATGATCACACGCACGGCACAGCGGACACACCAGGAACCGCGGTGTTGGCCGTCGAATGGCGCTAGCTGCGCAGCATTTGTGCACCGCCGCCGTCAGTGTCAGCCAGTTTGCCGTGGCATAGGGAGCTCCATCACAGTCTTTAACACTGGTAGCATGCCGCGACAGCGTGGACGTGAACCGTATGTGCAGTTGACGGACTTTGAGCGAGGGCGTATAGTGGGCATGCGGGAGGCCGGGTGGACGTAACGCTGAATTGCTCAACACGTGGGGCGTGAGGTCTCCACAGTACATCGATGTTGTCGCCAGTGGTCGGCGGAAGGTGCACGTGCCCGTCGACCTGGGACCGGACCGCAGCGACGCACGGATGCACGCCAAGACCGTAGGATCCTACGCAGTGCCGTAGGGGACCGCACCGCCACTTCCCAGCAAATTAGGGACACTGTTGCTCCTGGGGTATCGGCGAGGACCATTCGCAACCGTCTCCATGAAGCTGGGCTACGGTCCCGCACACCGTTAGGCCGTCTTCCGCTCACGCCCCAACATCGTGCAGCCCGCCTCCAGTGGTGTCGCGACACGCGTGAATGGAGGGACGAATGGAGACGTGTCGACTTCAGCGACGAGAGTCGCTTCTGCGTTGGTGCCAGTGATGGTCGTATGCGTGTTTGGCGCCGTGCAGGTGAGCGCCACAATCAGGACTGCATACGACCGAGGCACACAGGGCCAACACCCGGCATCATGGTGTGGGGAGCGATCTCCTACACTGGCCGTACACCACTGGTGATCGTCGAGGGGACACTGAATAGTGCACGGTACATCCAAACCGTCATCGAACCCATCGTTCTACCATTCCTAGACCGGCAAGGGAACTTGCTGTTCCAACAGGACAATGCTCGTCCGCATGTATCCCGTGCCACCCAACGTGCTCTAGAAGGTGTAAGTCAACTACCCTGGCCAGCAAGATCTCCGGATCTGTCCCCCATTGAGCATGTTTGGGACTGGATGAAGCGTCGTCTCACGCGGTCTGCACGTCCAGCACGAACGCTGGTCCAACTGAGGCGCCAGGTGGAAATGGCATGGCAAGCCGTTCCACAGGACTACATCCAGCATCTCTACGATCGTCTCCATGGGAGAATAGCAGCCTGCATTGCTGCGAAAGGTGGATATACACTGTACTAGTGCCGACATTGTGCATGCTCTGTTGCCTGTGTCTATGTGCCTGTGGTTCTGTCAGTGTGATCATGTGATGTATCTGACCCCAGGAATGTGTCAATAAAGTTTCCCCTTCCTGGGACAATGAATTCACTGTGTTCTTATTTCAATTTCCAGGAGTGTATTACATGGACAAATGAACTACGAAATAACGAGGTAATGCAAAGACAGAAATCCATAGTTAAAAAGAATGTCCGAAATTAACGTCTCTGTGTAAGGTGCCTCAGTGATTAAGACGCAGCATTCACATTCAATCCTCCTAGAACTAAAGATTCAGTCTAGGGGTAGAGCTTCTGTGGTTTCGAAAAATCGCTTGGGGCAAATGCCTGTATGGTTGCTTTGAAAACGACACAGTCTACTTGGTTCAGCTACATCTACATCTACATCCATACTCCGCAAGCCAACTGACGGTGTGTGGCGGAGGGTACCTTGAGTACCTCTATCGGTTCTCCCTTCTATTACAGTCTCGTATTGTTCGTGGAAAGAAACATTGTCGGTATGCCTCAGTTTGGGCTCTAATCTCTCTGATTTTATCCTCATGGTCTCTTCGCGAGATATACGTAGGAGGCAGCAATATACTGCTTGACTCTTCGGTGAAGGTATGTTCTCGAAACTTCAACAAAAGCCCGTACCGAGCTACTGAGCGTCTCTCCTGCAGAGTCTTCCACTGGAGTTTACCTACCATCTCCGTAACGCCTTCGCGATTACTAAATGATCCTGTAACGGAGCGCGCTGCTCTCCGTTGTATCTTCTCTATCTCTTCTATTAACCCTATCTGGTATGGATCCCACACTGCTGAGCAGTATTCAAGCAGCGGGCGAACAAGCGTACTGTAACCTACTTCCGTTGTTTTCGGATTGCATTTCCTTAGTACTCTTCCAATGAATCTCAGTCCTGTATCTGCTTCACCGACGATCAACTATATATGATCATTCCATTTTGAATCACTCCTAATGCGTACTCCCAGATTATTTATGGAATTAACTGCTTCCTGTTGCTGACCTGCTATTTTGTAGCTAAATGATAAGGGAACTATCTTTCTATGTATTCGCAGCACATTACACTTGTCTACATTGAGATTCAATTGCCATTCCCTGCACCATGCGTCAATTCGCTGCAGATCCTCCTGCATTAGAGTACAATTTTCCATTGTTACAACCTCTCCATATACCACAGCATCATCCGCAAAAAGCCTCAGTGAACTTCCGATTTCATCCACATGGTCATTTATGTATATTGTGAATAGCAACGGTCCTCTGACACTCCCCTGCGGCACACCTGAAATCACTCTTACTTCTGAAGACTTCTCTCCATTGAGAACGACATGCTGCGTTCTGTTATCTAGGAACTCTTCAATCCAATCACACAGTTGGTCTGATAGTCCATATGCTCTTACTTTGTCCATTAAACGACTGTGAGGAACTGTATCGAACGCCTTGCGGAAGTCAAGAAACACGGCATCTACCTGTGAACCCGTGTCTATGGCCCTCTGAGTCTCGTGGACGAATAGCGCGAGCTGGGTTTCACACGACCGTCTTTTTCGAAACCCATGCTAATTCCTACAGAGTAGATTTCTAGTCTCCAGAAAAGTCATTATACTCGAACATAATACGCGTTCCAAAATTCTACAACTGACCAACGTTAGAGATATAGGTCTGTAGTTCTGCACATCTGTTCGACGTCCCTTCTTGAAAATGGGGATGACCTGTGCCCTTTTCCAATCCTTTGGAACGCTACGCTCTTCTAGAGACCTACGGTACACCGCTGCAAGAAGGGGGGCAAGTTCCTTCGCGTACTCTGTGTAAAATCGAACTGGTATCCCATCAGGTCCAGCGGCCTTTCCTCTTTTGAGCGATTTTAATTGTTTCTCTATCCCTCTGTCGTCTATTTCGATATCTATCATTTTGTCATCTGTGCGACAATCTTGAGAAGGAACTACAGTGCAGTCTTCCTCTGTGAAACAGCTTTGGTAAAAGACATTTAGTATTTCGGCCTTTAGTCTGTCATCCTCTGTTTCAGTACCCCAACATTATCCCACCTCAGGTTGTGCTCTGTCTCTAACGACCTCATTGACAGTGGGATATTAAGCCGAGATCTTAGTTCTATTCTCTGGAGGAACGATCACATGCTCAATTGATACGCTGCACGTTCAACGTGTCTGGGATGAGGCTGATTGACAACTTGTCCTTCATGTTCCTCCAGCAAACATTGTTGATGCCTTCAGGGACTCGTATACAGGGTGTGAGATACTTAATAACTAAAACTGACTTGGATATGGTTTACGAAATAATTGCGAATTTGTGGTTATGACCCACCACTGATTTCAGTATGAAATGTCATATCAGTCACTACCAATGTGTCTCATATGTTTAAGTTTCCATATAAATGAGGTTAAATTTTACCCACGCACTACCTGAACAAGAAATACAATACACGTGCCAGTCTTCAATTCATTGGCAAAATCTAAACTTACACCTTGCATGCCATCATACTGTGAAAGGCGGAGGGTACCGTGTACCACTACTAGTCAGTTGGGGGTCAATGGGCACATATGCGAACATTATGAGTTGCCTACATCGGGGGCAAGTATACATTCAGAGCAAACCTATTGTTCTCTTTTGATTGACAGGTCCTTAACCTATCCCCTGGGGATAATCCGTCCATAACCTATTGTTCAGTTAAGTGGTTTTCCATGTCACCCTACCCCTCCCCTTCCCCCTCTCACTCCCTCTAATAAAAACAGCAACAATTCTGATATCAGATTAATTGACTAATTAATTAAATTGATTTAAAAATTGGCAGGACATAGCTGAATTGTACCGCTTTTTGTATTCATGAGCTGCTTCAGGTTATCCTAATTCCTTCCTCCCTACCACTGTATCAGTTTGATTGACTAATTAATTAAATCAGTATCATTCAGTTTTCCTTGCCTCTCCCTTCTTTAAATATTGATTGGTGGGAATCGACTGGAGTGTATGGAATGTTGTCTAAACAACCTAGACAACATGTGGAATATTGTTTATTTAAGCAATTTATGGGATACAAGGTGGTGTGTGGAATATAGTTTGTTTAAAGAATTTTTAAGGAAATCAGTTGCAGAGTGTGCAATATTTAAACAATTGTGGTGCTTTTTTCATACCAATCGCACAAGTAAATAATTAATGACACTGTCATAGATGGCTTAAACGTATCTGAAAACTTTCTCGCTTCTCACCACCCATGCAGGCTGTCCTGCCCACGTACCCCAGGGCCCGAGACAGCTGGCAGCTGTCTCACCATGCAGGCTCGTGCAGCAGCACGCCCGAACTTATTTGCCATGGGTCTTGGAACCGCCGGTATCCGTGCCAGCTGCTTCAAGTAGCAGCAAGCTTATCTCTGGGAAAAAAGCACTCTTCCTGTAGGTGTCATCTGCCATCTCAAATGGTCTGTACTCATAACCCACCTGTCGAATACCAGTGCTCGTGAGAGATGCCTTCCTTTCAGAGCAAATACCTGAATTGTAATCGATCCAGAAACACTGCTGAAGTTGATAAATAATTAATTTCCGGTCACATGATCGTGATGTAGCAGATATAAGGTGGACACGGTAGCTATTTCACACACACAAATTAACAGTGTTATAAAACTAGAAGCAGGCTGACTCGAAATACACTTTTAAAAACAGATAGTTGCATACAAAGAGAGAGAGAGAGACAAGAGAGAGCTGTAGTTTGCTTTCCAGATGACATACCAACTAGCATGGGATATTGTTGTGTACATAGTTCCACGTAGTCTGCACGTACACAACTTTCCCACTAGAGCTCGCGCCGCTAAGCACAACAGCGCAGGCGCAGCACTCGTCCATCTCCGCACTACGAGATGGCGCTGTCTTAGAGACGGACCAAATTCTGCTTCTGCCGATCCGCGTATTAATATTTAACGCAGCCAATGAGATTGCTGCTAACGTAGAACCTTTTCTCCTCGTGGATCACACTCACGCAGTGATACCTGAACGCTCGAGGTATTATAACGAGTGTACAGACCTCCGATTAGTCAGTCTGTACCAGTCTGCATTAGTCTGCACCAGTCTATAGTCAAGTTTCAGTCTGCGCCTAATAAGATTATCATATTCCTGTACATAGCCATGAAGAGAAATGTACAGACACTTTGTCAAGTATCAGAGATATGTGAGAATAAGATTAACGTATCAAGACCAAAGGATCTTCAGATGGTCAGTTGTAAACAGCATCCAGAATCAAGTTACGTAATATCTATGCTTTTTATTATTTTGATAAATGTGTGTGAAAATTAATCAAGTTCTGTTTAAAGTTGGTCACCGTCAATCTGCTACTCTAAGAGTGCAAGTAGCATTTCTATCGTCTGACCTAACGGCAGAAGATAAACACGCCACGATAAGACCACGAGACATATTGCTGACACTCGCCTACTTCGTTAGAGCGACAAGTCAAATAATCTGATGGTGTGTGTACCGAAGGTCTTACAGTACGCACACCACAGATATTGAAACAACTGAGGCGCTTTTCCACCCCACCATGGACTCTAAACTGCCCCAGCCTTCCTGGCACGCCTCCTTGTGGGGCACTTCACGAACTGCTTCAGGAGTTATTAAATCTGGTGCTCGACATCATATCTTGAAGACTTCACAATAATGCTTCAAAAGATGTGCCACAGGAAATATTAATTACATTGTTAATACAGGCATTTAAACAATTTACTTCAAACACACATACACACACTGTTTAAAGCTACTCAGAATAGAGACAGATCGACACTGCACAGTAGTTTGTGTGCATAAGCAACAGTGTTATGTTTTAGAGAGAAATTCATTAAATAATCAAAACCTATTATTAATTGAAGTCATGACTGGAAGCGTGATGTATGAAATGATAGTTGGAATTTCAAATTTCGTCATGAATTTATACCGTCACAGGTATGAAGTTCCCAACAACAACAGGCCTGTTAAGTGTATTTTTTTTAAAGTACTTAGAATTCCTACGTTGACTGGTTCTCTCAGCTACACGTATTGTATAGTATTTGTGTGAATTGGAAATTAATTGTATGTATTAGTGGATACAGGATTCACAAAAAAGCTTTGTGAGATACACGAGAAGCAACAGTGTGATGTGTGGATGGAACAGGAGGCTAACGGCACAGCTGCAGAGAAAAGCAGAAGCAAGGGACGCCGTTGGTAAGCTAAAGCCATGTCATGGACCTGGGCAAACAGCACGCCTATTCAAATGCGGCTGCCTGGAGACCTTGGGTGTCCAGCAACGACAGAGCAGGTAGCAAAAGGCCACCGGCAGCAGCCCTGCTGGGTCGGCTCAAGATGGGTGTTTAGACGGCTACTAATGACGTGTCTTCACAGTTGTACTACACGATGGAGATGAGATAAACAAATTGCACACATTATACAGTCAGTTAATCCTACAGCACAACTGCTAATAGCTGTACAGAACTGTGAACTCTATTTGCTTTTCCTTCTGCTGTTCTCTGCCAGAGAGAGACTGATAAACATCATAATCTGTAGCAGTCAGTCACCTGGCACTGACTTCTGAGAAATCTGAGTCACACACAACGACCCAAGTTCCATGTATAATGTCACCAAACACATAACCTACCTGTCTGCAATTACCGATATCCTTATTCAAAACACAATATTTATATCAAGAGAAAGAAGCGACATGAAGAACAGAAGAATAGGAACACAAACATAGTAAAAAGAAGAAACACAAATAACTGAAGACTAGATACTATTACACTTCTCTTGGCCGATACAGAAGAATTTTAGGTGACCTATAAAGATCCCACCTGAACTGTACCTCCCTCATACTGTGTGCAAATTCGACGAAAACTTGGCTGTTTCAAAACATACACCCACTTACCTTGCTGTATATTCTGAGGATCCTTCAACATCATCAACTCTGTGAGAGACTTGTAACCTGATCGGATCAAGAATGGTCTGACGGTCCAAACACTGACTTGCGAAGCTACCATGACGTCATCTGGAAAAGCAAACTACAGTGCTCTCTCTCTCTCTCTCTCTCTCTCTCTATCTATCTATCTATCTATCTATCTCCCTTCCTCCATCTCTGTATGCAAAGATCTATTTTTAAAAGTGTATCTCTAGTCAACCTGCTACTCGTTCTGCGTCATTGTTAATTAGTGCGTGTGTGAAATAGCTACCGTTTCCGCCTTATATCCCCTACATCATGATCATGAGACTGTAAATTAATTATTTATCAACTTCAGCAGTATTTCTGGATCGATTACCAGTCAGGTATTCGGTTTGGAAGGAAGGGGTCTCTTGCGTGCTCTGGTATTCGACAGGTGGGTTATGCATATAGACCATTTGAGATGGCAGAAGACGCCTACAGAAAGTGTAGTTGTGTTTCCAGTGATTAGCCCGCTACTACTTGCAGCGGCTGGCACAGCAACCAGTGGTTCCAAGTCTCCCAGCACATAAGCGCGAAGCACCTCCATAACATTTGCATATTGTTTGAACCTACGGGCAACAAATCTAGAAGCCTGCCTCTGAATTGCTTCGATGTATTCCTTAAGGGGCTCCGGAAAGGCTCAAAATCATGAAAAGTTCAATTTTTACTTTTTTGCGTTTTCTGAATCTGCAGACTATTACCTTTTAATAGATACATAATTTATTCAATTCCGAAGACTACAACTATTTTTAAATTTTTTTTGAAATGTGTTCTACATGGGCGTGACCCACTGTGGCGCTGTGCGATATGTTAATTACCTTGGTGACGGTGATTCTAAAAGTTTCAAACATGTTCAAGGACTGAAGCCCTATGGTGATGATGTTGTAGTGCAGAAATTTGAGTGTATTGGACACGTACAGAAGCGAATGGGAACAAGACTTCGGCGACTGAAAGCTTCGTACAAAAAACAAAAACTCAGTGATGGTAAAGGGTTGGATGGGAAGGGAAGGTTAACTGACAGTGTAATTGACAAAATACAGAACTATTATGGAATGGCTATTAGGCAAAATACACAAAGTGTCGACGAAATGAAGAAGGCTGTTAGGGCTCTTTTTTTCATACTTCTTCAACCGATGAAAATCCCCAACATAGCTTGTGTCCCAAAGAAGAAGACAGTTGGTGTAAATATAACAAAGGATTGCTAACTGGTGAAGTGTACACTCATAAGCATAGTCTGCCTCATGCAATAACGGAGGTGATAAAACCTATTTTCAGAGACTTAGCAGCACCTGAACTGTTGAAAAAGTGTATTCACGGAAAAACTGAAAACCCCAATGAAAGTGTAAATAGTGTTATATGGTCGAGAATCCCCAAGACTGTATTTGTTGGAATAGAAACACTTCACTTTGGTGTGTATGATGCTGTTGCGACTTTCAATGATGGCAACATTGTAAGGTGCAAGGTATTTAGAAATATGGGAATGAAGATAGGTTCTAACATGGTACGAGCGATGCTTGCTTTAGACAAGGAACGCCTTCGGGCTGCAGACAGGGCTGTAAAGAGTCTAGAAATACAAGCAAGAGTAAACAGGAGGAGGAACAAGAGGAAGCTGGAGGAGGAGTTTGCAGAGGATGAAGATAATCCATCCTATGGACCTGGAATGCACTAAAAAGTTAATCCAATCTTTGTCGCTCGATTCCCAAAACTTATTTTCTCATACTAATTACATGTTTTCTAAGGATCTTCCAAACATATTTGTTTCAAACTTTCAGTAAATGTTACACAGTACCTTCTCCATAATTTAACACAGCCATTTTCCAAAAAACTGTATATTTTTGAATATATAAATAAAAAATTGCAAAAAAATGTTGTGAATTTTCATTACAATTGAAAAAAAATCATCTTTAATAACTGAACTAAAATTTTGTAAAATCCCTGTGTTAAGTTGTAGCCCATATTCCAATAAATAATTTGTAAAAAGTTCAACTTCCTACCTCAAATACTTTGTGAGGAAAGATGTAATTTATAAGCGTTATTTTAACATTGCAAGTATAGGGCGTTCCGGAGCCCCTTAAGTCCAACCTGGTACAGATCCCAAACTCTCAAGCAGTACTCAAGAATAGGTCACACTAGCTTCACACATGCAGTCTCCTTTACAGATGTACCAGACTTTCCTAAAAATATCCCAGTAAACTGAAGTCAACCATTCGCCTTCTTTACCACAATCCTCACATACCCGTTGAATTTCATATCGCTATGCAGTGGTACGCCACTACATTTAAACAACATGACTGTGTCAAGCACGGCAATAATAATGTTGTAACCAAACATTACAGGTTTGTTTTCCTTACTCATCCGCCTTAACTTACATTTTTCTACATTGAGAGCTCGCTGCCATTCATCACATCAACTCTCCTCCTACAGTCACTCAACTTACACCACTGTATCATCAGAAAATAACCGTAGATTGCTGCCCACCCTGTCTGCCAGATCATTTTTTTTTTACAGAAAATAGTAGCGGTCCTATCACACTTCCCTGAGGCTCTTCTGACGATACCCTTGCCTCTGTGAATACTCTCCGTCGAGGACCTCGTACTCGGTTCTGCTACTTAAGAATTCTTTGAGCCATTCACGTATCTGCAAATCTATTGCATATACTCGTCCCTTCATTGACAATCTCCAATACGTCACCATGTCAATTGCTTTCTGGAAATCTAGGACTATGGAATCTGCTTGTCGCTCTTCATCCACAATTCGCAGTATGTCTCGTGGGAAAAAGGCAAGCTGAGTTTCGCACGATCGATTCTTTCTAAAACCATGTTTGTTCGTGAACATAAGTTTCTCGGTTTCAAGAAAATTTATTATACTCGGACTGAGAATATGTTTAAGGTTTCTGCAACAAACCGATGTTATGGACATTAGTCTGTAACTTTGCGGGTTCGCCGTTTGCCTTCTTACATACAGCAGTCACCTGCGCTTTTTTCCCAGTAACTTGGGACTTCGCGCTGGTAAAAATTTTCACGATAAACGCAATCTAGGTAAGGGGCCAGTGATGTAAAACCAAACTGGGATTCCATCAGGACATGGCGATTTATTCTTTTCAACTCTTTCAATTGTTTCTCTACGTCAGTGATGTTTATTAATATGTCGTCCATACGGGAGTCTGTTCAGTGGTCAAATGACGGTATGTTTTTACGATTCTCCTACACGAACGGTTTCTTAAACACGAAATTTAAAACTTCGGGTTTCCTTTTGCGGCCTTCTACTGGCATTTCAGACTGGTCAGCGAATCTACAAAGGAGGCTGCTTACGAATCACTTGTCTGTCCTTTCTTAGAATATTGCTCAAGTATGTGGGACTATTGTGAAACAGAACTAACAGGGATACTGAACGAATACGCAAAGGAAGGTGGCACGAATGGTCGTAGGTTTGTCTGACTCGGAGAGCTTTACAGAACTTTTGAAAGATCTGAAATGACAGACGCCAGTAGACAGACGTAAATTATACCGTGAAAGCCTGCTTACACAATTTCAAGACCCATTATTGAGTGAAGAATCTAGAAATATTCTTCACAAGCTCTGACGCTAAGTACAATCAGTCTTGCACTTCACAGTGGTTTGCACAGTATATACGAGGTCTCTGTCTGTATTTTTTGTTAGCTGAAATAAGGTATTAGTTTCCTGTATAAGTTCGTAGTGTTTCCCCATAAGTGTAATAAATCAACAGATAAACATAACAAAACTTTAGTCATCAATCATACATTCTCCTTTACTATTTACAGCAGTCTACCAGCGCTGGTGTAACTTTTCGATTCCGCTGCCTGTAGCTATCAAGTGGTTTTGCGGCGAAGAACTCACCGAGCCGTGTTCGAAGCGCATTTTCATCCGGAAAGGAAGTTCCTTGAACTTTGTTCACTAGAGAGCGGAAAAGGTTAAAATCTGAGGGCGCGAGATCAGGTAAATAAGGTGGCTGCGGAATGACTTCCAAAGCCAGCTCCTGTATAGTGTTTCTCCCTCTCTCTCTCTCTTTTTTCTCAGTCTAGCAGAACGCGGGCGGGTGTTATCGTGGAGTAGCATCATGTCACAAAGTGTCCCTGATCGTTGTCCTTGGATTGTGTCTGGGAATCAATTCGTAGTACATCACACCATCGCTGTTCTACCAGATGCATAACATTAGCTTTTGTGGGTGCGCGCAGGTCTTCTAAGGGGAGTTGCTGCTTTGTTTGGGCTCAGCTATTTCTTTCTTTTCCCTATGCTAGCATAAAGGCGCCCATTTCTCGTCAGCAATAACGCCACAGGACAGGAATGGTCGGCGTTGTTCACGAGCCAATTGGATGACGAGCAACCAGAAGTACACGCATGATTTAAGTGATTTTGGCTTAGAGTATGCCGTACCCATATACCTGAGTTTTGAGCCTTCCACATTGTATCCAAATGTCGCACAGCGGTGGAATGATCTCAGTTCATCACATTTGCCAGTTCTCGAATAGACAACGTGGATCGTTGTGATCTAATGTGTTTAAACGTTCTTCATCAAAACCTGAAGGTCTTCCTGAAATTGGAAAGTTACTGATGTTATGCATGAAACGAGAAAACTACTTTCTTGCCATGCTTTGTCCAGTGGCATCATCTCCACGCACAGCGCAAATGTTTCTGGCTGCCTCCGCTACTGTCACCCCTCTATTGAACTCAAACAGAAGGATATGTGTGCCGCGCGGAGTGGCCGCGTGGTTTGAGGCGCCATGTCACGGATTGCGCGGCCACTCCCGCCGGAGGTTCGAGTCCTCCATCGGACATGGACGTTGTATGGGGGCTTAATTATATAAATGCAAATATTTTAGTAGCTGTGAGTCCGGTTACGAAGTCTCGTAACCGGTTGGCCCTGAGTAGTGTAAATACGCAATCTGACTGCATAAAATAACAATAAAGAATGAACGGAAATTTCCGTTAACACAATTCATTAATTAAGTCCCCTGCAACTATAAAAGCTACGAAACAACAAGGCACAAGTGTAACTGTTCTGTGCGTGGTAGTATGATTCAACGTTCACGTAACTGACACGGTTCTTCCTCAATACGACAACATATTTTAAACACCTGAAACGTCCCCTTAGAAAAATAGTACAGGACTGTGCTTAAACTGACACACAATATTTTTTTAGCGCAACGCAATCTGACTTTCAGATATCCCGACAAAGGAATGGCCCTGACTAACATTAATCTATACCTTTCACAAATCACTTACCTCACCAAAAATCTCCGTTACTCGAACTACTGCAATACAGCGAGCGCCACTACTGCCAGCTAAATAACAGATTCAAACTACGGAAGGCACTAACTACTAGTAGGCATAGTTAGCAAATGAAAGATTTTAATAGAGAACAAACAATGTATTTACCTTAATAGTGTTGAAAAACCATAATATACATAGCAGTTCATAATATCCAGTATTAGAAATTTCAAGACTCCGCCATCTCTCTCCCCACATCCACCACTGCTGGCGGCTCACCTCCAACTGCGCAACGCTACGCGCTGTTCACATCCAGCTGCCGCTGCCAAACACTACAATGGCAGACAACAATGCAAACTAGCCACAGACTGCACACAGCACAGCCAGTGATTTTCATACAGAGCGCTACGTAACGTTGCCAATAAGAAAACATAAACAGCCTACTCACATAGCCCCCATGCTCCCCACAAAAAATTTTATGAATTGTTTTGGGCAGTGGCGAATAATGATTTGATAAAATTTTTCATAATTACAATAACAAAGAAATCAAATGCACACACTTATTGATACAATGTTGGTCAAAAGCTAAAATTTTCTCACAGTCCATAAAGACAGTCCTGATCATTCATCACAGTAACATTGCAGTGTTTTTTTCAAAGTCTGAGCAGTAAAAGACAATGCACACGGAAGTAGTGGATTTCCATGCAGTCGTGAAGAAGTAGTGTTGTCCTTCCAACGGAAAGACAGTGCTGACTCTTGACATGCAGACAGGTAACGGGCCACAACAGAGCAAACCCACAGCAGAGTCAATCGACGTTTTGAACAATATTGGTAGGTAGGTCATCACAGAGTAGACTCACTGTAGTCCTGGTAGAGAGTATCGTATTGGTGGGTCATCAAAGATGCAGACTCACTGTAGTCCTTGTAAAGATGGCAAGCAGCCATCTGTTGTGACTGTGCAGGTGCACAATCACCATTGAAGAGTCTTGTGGATAATATAGCAAGACCATAACCACCACTTGTGCACTCACGAAGTTTTTGGAATTGTCCTTAGAACCAGCAATGCTGTTATCCAGTCCCTTGCTGAATTATTAACACACGTGCAAACACTAAAAGTCCCTACTTCTCACATATTGTCCATTACTATGACCAACAGAAACGTGTGCAGTGAAATGTAACTTACAAGTTACTTAATTTGATGAACTGGTGTCAATTACAATTTTATAACATAAAAAAATACAATAACAAAGGTACAAAATACATCATTAAAAACATAACAATACAGATAACATTTGTAGTAATACAGGCTTTACAAAAGAATAGAAATAGACATATACATCAGTGTTACTGGAATTATGACATAAGTAAATACATAAAAGATCAGAATAATTATTGAAACATCCACTCCACACATTAGCATTAAAACCAAAACAGAATAAATAATGTCTAAACATCTTTACAAAGTAAATAACTTATTATTAATGCAAATTATATTCGAGGATATCAGTATTCCTCATCATAGTGAATGTAGCTTAGTATTAGAAGAAGAAAAAATTCTATGAAACTACACAGAGACAGGAAGAAAACAAATACACAAGGGTAGACAAACACATAGTGGGATAACACCAAAAGGAAAGGACAGGGTTTGTTTTCAGTGTAACATTTGATACTGCAGTCCAACCCAAAACTTCATTCCATAGATCTTTCGTCTTATTTCAACTTTTGCTTCCACCCAAAAAATTCTATCCAAGCATGCTTTCTGTATTTATCTCGTATAACCTCTCAGTGCATTTCTTCAAATTCATCGCAACTCATTCTCTTATAGGCTACCCCTTCTTAAGCTAACTTAAATGTACTGAGCTCAGATGCTAAACTAAGGGACGAGGCAATGCAGCAGCACAAAACAATTAACATGAACAGCAATGACAAAAAATTTAAATAGGCAAAGCAATTGCAGGACTACAACTAATATAAGGCACTGTGCAGCAAACAAGAAAAATAAATCAGTAGTAAAACTAGCTTAGAAGAGTAACACAAATTAAAATTCAGTAGCACTATGCCTGGCAAACAGCAGTAACTTATACCTAAACATGACATAGCTCAAGCAGAAAAAATATTACAGTAAAAACAACAATGCAGATAAGGGAAATGTATATTCACATCTTAATGTCTATGTAATTAAAGTGGTGCACCATAAAAACTAATTCTACAAAAAATTACCAAGTACTCGAAAAGAAAATTCTGTATGCAGTTACTGTTATTAGTCCCTTCTTATTGTTCTTTCCATTCCAAGAGCTCCTTTTTCGAAGAATGTGGATCATAAAATAATTATTTAATAGATCTGTTGACAGAAAGTGTTCACATTAGCAAATGCATCTAAGTTTATTTTATAAAAGTAATGCTGCAACACAGCTGGAAAACAGATATCAAATGAAATAAGCAATTACGCAAACCAAAGCATAAAAACATCATTCAATAGCTATGTGGCATTTCGTAAGTCAGTAGCTCTCAACTCTTGTAGAAAGACACTTGTCATAATCAGGTGTGCAGATGTACGAATATTTCCCATCAATTCATAAGCATTTCAATAATTAGCACAAAGTACGAGTAATCATATGTTTTCAAGTAATGAGCGTGTCATATATGCGATGCTTTCTACAAAGGAATGTCAATAGCGAGGTTAATGGTCTCCTTTTTTTTTCTCCACCTCTGCCTCTGAAAGGCGCACACACTAATGGCTTTCTTTTGTCAGACGACTACCTCTCAGATGGGCGCACAAAACGCATTATGTGCAGGTGGTCACTTAACTTTCTTACGGAAATATTTACGACAGCAGTTTCCGCTACAGTGTCAGTCTCATATACAAAATTTCACGGGTCGAGAATTTGCGTTGCAAATGTGTAGAAACAAAATCTTATGAATATATCAGTGTCCAAAAAATTTTCGCCTGCATTGTGATACATTCACGCATTTACACACATTTCATAACTCTTAAAGTACGATTCTTGGTTTCCAACAACCTTTTTCACAAACCAGAGTCCCTAAACACTACTCATTATTCCTTACCTTATTCGTCGACACTTCTTCAATATTTCTTCCTAATAAATATGTAGCATAATCAAATTCCTCATATAACATCAGCTTATTGATCATAAATATACCTCAACAGAATAATACACATCGTCATCGTAAAAATAACACCATAACACCTCAGTCAACTCTCAAAATCGTCGTAGCTTCCTCCAATAATTTCAAAACCTAAAAAAAATCATCTGCTCATGTCAAAAGTGTCATCTGCCTCAAACGTACTTTAAAAATCATGATCTCATACCAAATACATCATTCAAAGCTCTCACAGTATCACAATGGGTCCGAAAAAATATGAACAGTTCACACAGTACAGACAAAATACAATTTCGTACGTGTGAAGTTACCCAACTGTGTAATTGCGTAAACATGTGTCACTGATGTAGTAAAAAAAATGTTTGTTTCTCTGTTAAATAATCAGATAGCTGTGTAATTTGTGTGTTAGAGGAATATGGTACCGATGTGTAACGTTGTATAAGCAAATACCATATTAGCTAGGGCTCCTTGTACTTGCCAAACACATGGTACACAAAGTAAGCGTGTACCCCCTGAGGATAAGTGTAATTATACCCTCAGGTGTTACTGATTACAGCAATGGAATGGAATGTATCATGGAAAACTTTCTTTGTAATTCAAAAATCTTTAAAAATAAATGTGTTAAGTACAAAATTAATCACTCAAATACGTGTCCTGTAGCGCTAAATGTGCGTCTTGCTGTAAGATAATCTCTGTGGAAGTGTCGTAGTTATTGTCCTCCGAAAGCTAAGTTCTGCAGAAGTCCATGTACTTACCTCATGATAAACAAAAGTGAAATGCTTTGCGTATAGGTATCTTAGTTATTTCGCTTATTGTTGTGATGAAGAAATTACTGTGCTGTAACGTATTGTTGTGCTACGGAAAAGGCTGTCTCATTGTAGCTATACCACAAAAGTTACTATTAAACATGTTTTACTTTCCAGAAGAATTCAGAAAAACTGTGCAGATATAAAACAGATACACCACAAAAGCAACATTGTAAATTGTCACTCATTAGTAATGTCGTGATATAATCATGTAGCTGTCACATAAACTAACCACTGTGTCATCTGGTATCTCTCAGAAAGTACTTTAATTCAGAATGTATTTTCAAGTAAACCAAAATGTTGCATTAAAATCTCATTAGCAGTACTGGTAAATGTTCTAAGTATGTGAGCCTTATAGTCGTTACGTAATCGTGCAACTAACAAGCAAGAATGCACCCACACAATAACACTGTGACGTCTGTTCGCAATAACAATGCATTCGTAATTTCTGTTTAAATAAGTTCTCTTGGTTCTTGAGTGGATATTGAACTTCAAAACATTGTTGCATGTTAACAGTTTTTCAGTGTGACAAATTGTACAAGTAGCGTGAAGTGAAAATTGCAAAGACTAAGTTAAAAAGCAGATTATCTGTCAATAAATGGTTTTACATGTGAAATGTGGTGTAACCCTTTGCTCTTCTCAGTATGCAGAGTTTCAACTTGAATGCAATTATCATGCGGTATTCGTCCGTAAAGAATACTGGAATTTTTCTCAAGGTTAGCGTCTATGTTATTTTTCTCTGAGCCAGCCGGCGCACGCGGCAGCCTGCGGTGTGAGTCATTGTCTGTTCCTTTGTTGGCGCGCGTCGTTATTGGGATTTGGAGACCTAACTTCTACAAATTCGCCTTGCCGAGAGGGCCCTGCTCTGTTTGAAGCTCGCCAGTTCTGATGAAATTCAGCTCTGTCGTTTTGTCGGTAGTTGACATAGTTTCTTGTTTGTCGGTCATGTGGTGAAGAATTTCTCCCGGAATCGTAACTGTGCGCTGAACTGTTGCGTCTCAAGTTATTCTGTCTCCCTTGATAATAATTGTTTTTGTTCTCATATTATCTGTTTGAATGGTAATCTCTGTCATATTCATTACTACGGAAATGCGATCTTTCTCTGTAACTATTATTACTCTGCCAGTGGTTGTCATATGGGTGGTGTCTGTTTTGGTCACGATTTGCGTTGTAAGATTAGACTTGTCATGTCCAGTTATTGTTTCTGTTGTCACGTAATAGTGACGGATGTGACCTGTAGTGATTGTTTTCCTGTTTTCGCATCCCGCGACTGTCTGTGTCAATTTCTAATTCTTGTAAGAGTCCCTGAAAAGCTTCAATGTCGTCTTTGCAATGCCCTGCCAAAATAATATGTCGTAAATTTTCAGGTAATTTGATCAAGCAAATGCGTATGAGTTCTGAGGGGCTGTATGGGTTTGGCAGGTACTGATTCTTGTGCAACATGTCTTCAAAATATTTCACAAGACTGGAAAATTCTGATTGTTCGAAATGTTTCATCATTATGATGCTATGTTTTACTCGGTCTTGTGTAGCTTGAGACCAATATGCTGAGAGGAACGCATGATAAAATTCTCCTTCACTGTGACAATCGTGAATGATTGATCGCATTCTTACAGCTGGTTCATTCTCTAAATAGCCACACATAAATTCTAACCTGTGCTCCAATGACCAGTTGGGAGGAAAACAATGAGAGAATTGATGGAGCCACGCTTGTGGATGAATGTCGTTGGCAGAATTCTTAAACGTTTTGAATTTACGTGTAGTAATGAACAGCTTATAGTCAAAATCATCGTGTCGGCGAGTAGCACATCGGTCATTGTTACGTCGTGTCGGCTGTTCCATCTCAAAATTCGGTGTACCTTGCCAATTTCTTTCATAATTTCAAGTACCCTGAGTTATTATTTTGTGGCTGTTCCGTATTTCTATGTCCCTCTTCCCATATTGGAGCGCGAGTGGCCTCTGAAATACGTAATTCTTGTATTACCTATGTCAGCTGATCTTGTACTTCCCGGATTTCTCTTTGGTGTTGCGTATTAATTTGATTCTGATTTTGTTTGAATTTTCTAATTTGTTCTCACTCTTCTGTGTCAGTGATTGCTACAGGTCTTGTGTCATTCAGATCATCATCTACCTTTGTAGATAAGTTAGTGAACTGATCCGAAAGTTCGGCTACTTTCTCCGATAGTGTACTTATTTCCTCAGTGTGTTTTTCTGAACCAAGTTTCAGAGTGTCCATTTGTGTTGAAATCGTATCTACTGTGTCCTTTAAGTTTTCTTGAGTTTTTGCAAGTTGCGTAACTGAATTGGTAGATGCAACTGAGTCAATTTTAGCTTGCAAGGTGTCGTGATTTTCATGAACAATAGTTTGCAGTTCTTTTATGGCTGCTTCATGATTCTGTAATGCATTTTTATGGCGCGAAAAAATAGGTTGGAAATGCTCACAAATTTGTGTTTTTACGTCATTACAGACTTTCTGACATTTCGATTCAATGTTATGTAACTCAGCAGTTAAATCTTCACGAGTTTGTTCGAGAGTTTGTTCCAATGAGTCTAACCTTTGAAGCTTTTGCTGTGTTTGTCTCTGATTTTGTTCCATTGTGTGTAACTGTTGCTGTGTTTGTCTCTGATATTGTTCCATTGTGTCTAACTTTTGAAGATTTTGTTCCATTGTGTCTAACTTTTGAAGATTTTGTCCCATTTGTTGCATTAATTGTAATAACAATGCATTAGTGTCTGGAATCTGTTCCTCTACGCTTTTCGGCAGTGCATTTGCACCAGCAACATTCACATTTTGACAAGCAGAAAATGTGTCTTGACTCATTTGAGAAAACGGTGAGAACCCAAAACCTGAGTCTACAGTATTTGCAATATTGTGTTCTGTCATTCCCAATTCCTGAGGCGAGATGTTGCCGACCGATCGGTCGATAATGCTTCCCTGTTTACTACCTGTCTCACTGTCTACACCATTATTTGACGCCCGCTCCATTTCCCTATGCACAGTTACCAAATTACTACTGTGAATATTAGTTAATTCATTACATGGTGGCGTTAACACACTGCTTTCGTCTTCACTGTCATTTCAATTTACTTTGGAGCCTAGTGTTACGTTTTTCACACGCCATTATTGTCACAATATTTCAGACCACAACACAGAAAAACACAATTTGAAGAGCAAAAATAAGAGAACACATTGAAAGGGTACAGTACCACCCGACATTGAAAATAGGTACAACATACTTCATTATTTTTGTCAGAACAACACTTTTTTTTTGTAAAATAACTCAATCTCAATTAATACAGCGAAGCCGGATACCAGTGTGGGAAAGAATGACAATTTATTTATTTAATTGATCAGATTTGCACTCCCACAAAGTAAATCCCTACGTCCAGTTTGGTGAGATCTTTTGAAATGAATGAATGTATGGTCGTCTGCTAACCACAGATAGTGAATGTGAATATATGATCATCTTTGAGTCGATCCTTTGGCCACCTTTGGTGGGACCAAAGAGATGAAATTTACCTGAGCTTTGAGCACCTGAAATGTGGCTGACCAATAGGGTAGTATGGTGCTCCCCCACTTCGACAGAGGTGTGAGAGGACCTCGAGAACGGCCATGTTTCGGTACTCTGCCGCTGGATCCTGTGCTGTTAACACCTGTTTTAGTTGTTCTCCGTAATGACGAAAGAGTGGAGTCATGGTATGCATGTGGAATATTTAAGAGTAGTTTGAAATAATAATTTCTCTATTTCAGGAACTTTTGTGGGGAGAATTAAATGTCAGGCAGGTAATATTAATGGGATTGTAGTAATCTTCGGAAGTGACCAACGGTCACAATGAAACCACGTGTAGCAATAAGTTGAAATACTTCCGTGTGCTTAAGTTAAGCTGAATTACTAGTGTGTGTACAATAAGTTGAAATATTTAAGAAATAAAGTGTGTACCGTAAGTTGAAATATTTAAGAAATGGCGTGTGCAGGACTTGAAATTAGAGACGAGTACTTCCACGTGGTGAGTACTGTGTGAGTCTCAAACTGTGTATGAGACAAAAGATAAAGAGAAGTACTCGTCCATGGTATCAGTTGAGGACTTTCGTGTGCGATGAATACGTTCTTAATATTACTTTGCATGATACGATTCCGTGTGACGCTAGATTCAAACTCTGAGAGAGAAGCAAGGTGAGTCGGCCGTCTATCCAGCAACGCCACTTGGCTTGCATTACACAGGAAGACGTGCATATATCTCCAGAGTTCACAGTAGGAAAGTAGAATTACGAAGTGGGGCGGTGTCGTGTGAAACTGGGATAAATACTGATTGAAGTGGGAAATCTGAAAGTGATAGTGTTGTGACTATTTAGTGTTTTATACTTCTTATTGCAGTGTGATGTATGTCATGTAATTTGGGTATGTGTGGTTTGCATGGGAGAGTAGCAGGGTAGTTTCAAAAGATTAGTGGGTTATGCTTGTTCCTTCTGTACCGCTCGGTCTGGAGGAAAGTTACGTGATGATGATTGTGAGAGTCGAAGTGTGAGGTATAATAAAAGATCCACCATCCTATCCAGAAAGTGCACTGTAGCGTTAAATAATTACGAGACCATAATATAGAGATTCACCAATGTAAAGTCATGCCCACTGGGCGGAATTTCTCATGTGTTATTGTTGTAGGTTATAGAATTTGTGTGTTTAGGTTAGAGAATTTATCGGAATAAATAAGATAGTGAAATGAAAAAGATTGGTGGACTTTTCCATTGAATTGTATGTTGCCATAATGTCCCGAATTTATAATGTGTGCGCCATTCATATTCAGTGCGGTGGCCACGTGTAGACAAAAGCCGTTAAATAAAAAAAGGAAAGAAAATGTGGTATTGCCAGTGCGTAGTGTACAGTCAGAGTTCTGTAAATTACTGATAGTCAGATGCGTGTTTCCGTTGCGTATTATTCATACAGGAGGATAATTTGTAACTTAATTGTGAGTACGAGAGCTCATGTTACTCGATAAAGAAGGATGAATCCACTCGCTTGGCAGACCACTCATCTTGCAGGCCTGACTGCTTGATGCCACAGTATGAGCGAGGCATGTGGGTGCCTCTCATAATTTCGACCCTGCCAGGATATTTTGCCAGATTATTCTGCCAGGATATTTTGCCAGATTATTTTGCCAGGATATATTGCTGTTAAGGTTTTTTTTTGATGGAATGTATGGTGATAGCGCTAAGAAGTAAATTTTTTTCTGTTTGCGATTTCTTTCTGGATTGGTGAGGATCTTTTATTTTTTTATGTAATTAATTGCTATATCGTCCTAGGCTGGAAGATCGTGGTATAATTTTTTTTGCGTAATGTCCGTAGTAACTAGGTCGCAGTCGAAAAGTGTAGCCACCATGAAGAATAGCGATTCTGGGGTGAACGTAGCAGTGCAGCAGGAAGTAGCTGTTTACCATCCGTTAATGAGCGGGGACGGCAAACACTCGGAAGGGGCTGAATTGTTCAGTGGACCGCTGCAAGGTGATCCTTTGAGCGGCAGGCATTGTTCACAATCGGGGGCTTTACCCGACGACGCGGGCGAGCCGGGACTAGGTCAGGTATGCAGTGAAAGTGCAGCTACCCTTAGCGAAGCTATGGTTTCTCAGGCGAACGAGGCGAGTGCACCGAAAGTAGCAAATGACAGTGTGCTACTGCAGTTTTTACAGAGGATGGATAGAGATAATAAGGAGAGAGACAGGGAGAATAGGGAAAGATTTGAAGAAACTAAGGAAAGATTGGAAGCGATGGATAGAGATAATAAGGAAAGATTGGAAGCGATGGATAGGGAGACTAAGGAAAGATTGGAAGCAAATAAGGAAAGATTGGAGGCAATGGATAAGGGAAATAAAGAGGCAATGAGGAAGCTACACACAGTTATCGATGAGCGCCTGTCCGCAGTTAATAATCGGTTAGATGAGGGGGAGAAGAATCTGGGTGCATTGAAGCAAGTATGTGACGCTGTGAAAGAAAAAGGTAATAATTTGGAGGTACAAGTATTTGCAATAGAGAGTGATACTACTGAGCGTAGGGACGTGTTGCCGGATGAGCGAATCAAAGAGGTAGAGGTCAGAATGAATACGATTAGTGCAGATGTAGAAAAGCTCAGTATAAGAGGCGAGACAGGTTCTGACAGTATGCAGCGAGAGGTTTATGCCGACCAGGGGGAGGTACAATCACTATTACAGCTTAAAGAGGTGCAATTAGAAGTAAGTAGGAAACATAGGGAAGAACTAGCACAGTTGCAATTAGCGTGCAGTAGCGAAGGTGACACGCCACCAGGTAGATTGCAGAGGGAGAGTGAGATAAACTCAAAAAGTGAAAATAGGCAAAAAGAGGAAGACGAATTCAGAGAGTCAGAAGAACGGTTGTGTCGGATAAAACAGGTGGCAAACCCAACTGGGTATAGTCCAAGGCTGTCTCAATTTCAAGATTCATTACCTTCATCGTGGGGACCGCTCCCCAAAATGAAGTTTGTGTGTAACCATTTGAGGGACGAGGCTAGAGCGAAAATGCAGGAAGTTATTAAAGACTGTAATAGCTATTTGAATGAATTATGGACGAAAAGTAAGCAGGACCAGGTTACGCAAAGTATATTGATGATGCCAAATTGTAACGAAGGTGGTATAAGGGATCCAGTGGCGTGCTATCATGAAATGCTGAGACGAAATAGGTATTTGGATGTGCCATACGAAACTGGGGAGCTCATTAGGATCTGTATAACGAAGTTGCCAGTGAGATTGCGCAGAGATATAGTGATGGCAAGCAGAGGCTTAGACGATTCAGAGTCACTTCAGCACTTGTTACAGGAACTGGGTAATGAGAGCAATATCGTGAACGGAAACACGACTCATAGGTCAGATAGTGGCGAGGATAGGAACAGCAGAAACTATCAGAATGACAGGAGAGCGTGGAATCCTGGCATTTCATTCTTGTCATAATGGATTGAAGAATAGGAGAAACTAATCCAACATATCAGCCCTTAGCATCTTGCCTTAAAACACATGCAGCTGGCACTGAAAATTGTCTATGTAGCAGACAAACTCTACTAATATGTAGGAATGCAAATACCATACTTCTGATCAGAGAATAAAACACCAGTAATGGCATCTGTTAGGCTGGTATCTCAGCAAAATTTGCAAATTTTTATTTGGAACACTAAAGTAAAAGGACTGTTTCCTCAAAGAAACCAGTTGCTAAAAATGTTATGTAATAATGCCAATGAGTCCAGTTTAATTAGTGCGATTTGACTATGGCAGGTAATTAACACATAATGTAAATTACGTAAATTATTGTGATCGAAGTTTTTAAATTAGATGCCATCTGATGTCATTGCCGTGGTGACAGTTATAATGAAGTGCTGTGTATAGTTGTTCGGAATCTGGTGTTAGGGTAAGAGGCCACTAGCACCAAAGTTTCTAACACTTGTGATGTATCTTTCTCCCAGCTTGTATATTCATTCTCTGCACACATTTAATTTTCATGTAAGCTCAGATTCCTAACTAGCGAATTCTTTACTGTGTATAGTGGACCATCCAGAGTGAGGCGGATTGTCCAGGAAAATACTGTACTGATTGAGACGATCAAGGGAAAACAATCTCGTGGGCTTCATCACATTTCTAACATCAAATTATGGAAAAGTTAAGGATAGATCTAAAGTAGGCAATTTATGGTAGATAGTCAGTGTATTTATTTGTGGTGTGTAACGTTGTGCAGGGGCAAAACGAACATAAGAATTTTCAGGCGGGATGTCAGGAAGTATGACGGAATAGACTGGTCGAATGAGTCATGGAGTCGACAGAGTGGTGTATGTACGTGTTTTTTGTCATATGAATAAGGATCAAGCAGAAACGACGTGATGATTAATGAGTGGATAAAGATGGTAGATAGAGAAGCGACGTGATAAATAGTAGTGGATAAAGGTGATATTTAAGGAGAGAAGTGACGTGAAGCAGTGTGATTAATAAAGAGAGATTCGACGTGATGAAGCAGTGGTAAATAAAGGTGAGTAGAATTTAATAATGTGGAGATGTCTTAGATGTATGTTACAGAGAGGCCTGTGTATGCTGCAATAGAGATTGATGCGAATGGCGAAGGAAGACCAGGAAATGATGGAGTAATCAACGGGCGGAGAGCCGAAATACGAATGAAGAGATGAGGACAACTGCACAACGTGAAAGGACATAAAGGGAGTATGAGATCCAGATGGTGAACGTTGTGGAATACTGACGTAAGATGTAATATAAGTGTAAATCTAATTCTTACCATAACAGTTGCTATGTAAAAAAAAAAAATTGTTGTTGTTGTTGTTGAAGCCTAGGTACCAGTATAACTAATCAAAACGGTACCAAGAATGTGTACAGTTATTTTGCAGAATGAATAATTTGTGTATGTTTTGTTCTTAGATGAAATGTCGCAATTCTAAGTGATATTTAGCAGGATGAATAATCGGTGAAGTGAATGCAGAGGTAAGCCGATGGAGAGAGGTTCCAGAGTGAAAGGACGAATTTGGAGACTGGGAAGCTATCTCCGAAACAGCTTCATGTGTTATGTGGTTGAGTATAAGGGAGCGAAGGTATGGTATGTTGTCGTGAGTGTGGTGGTGTTAAGGTTAGCTGACTTCTAGACCTGTTCTGTTAGTGTATTAATGGATTGAATGAGAAGGAAAATGTGATGTCTGGTGAGTGAGAGTCGTAGAATTTAGTGTGATCAATGCGCACACTCCTGTAAAGGGGATGCTACCGATCCATAACTAAAACATTATTGTGTTTTATTGTTTGATTGGGATGAACCTCGATGGCAGGTCAGGATCTGACATGTGGATGGTACATACATGTCCTAGAAATGTTGTTATATATAATAAAATGTAAAATATATAAAGAGATACTAATTTCAGTCTGTCACATGCATAAAGGTGCATTGTATGTTGTAGATTTAGAGTCATCAGTTTCTAAAATGTTTATTGTGTTAGGATGTTAAAGTAGTTTACCACTTAATAACATGTGATAGGTAATTGTGAGCTGTGTAGATTATTTCTTATTTTTTTGTTAGAACACTTTCAAGGGGTATTAATTTCAGTCCGTCACAAGCACAAAGGTGCGTTGTATATTGTAGTTTTAGAATCAACAGTTTCTAATATTTTCACTGTGATAGGATGTTAGAGTAGCCTACTATTTGATATTGTAATTATGAGCTGTATAGATTGCTTATTATTCCATTTGTTTTTTTTCTTTACACTTTCATGTTTTGTATGAGGAACGAAAGGTACAATCAGTAGCACAAGTATGGGCTGTATGTAGAAAAGGGATATGTTGTATGTGTATAAAACTAGGGTGTATAATTTTATTTTTTTTAGAACACATTCTTTTATTACCAATGTATTTAATAGATCATACATGTAATCAATGAGTATTTAAATAATGTAAGAATATCCTTTTGTCTGTAATGTTGCGAGATGCACGGAAGGGTCTGACTGATTGGGTGTCGTAGCGCTGAGAGGCTACACGGAACACGCCCATACCACATAAGCCAAGCAGACATCGGCAGCAGAACTGCGGCACTCCCCACTCCACTGCCGGTCGGGGTACGCTCCACGCGCCCGCTACAGCAGGTCTACGGCCTGGGCCGACACGCACGTACCACTGGCCATTCATAAGTTCCGCCACCCTTACGACTGGGGAAACTATCCCGCGGAGGCAACAGCTGGTGGTTTCTTCTGCTCAACGGCGCGCGCGGCAGCGCCACGGCAGAATGAACAACGCGGGGCAGAATCTGGCGGGCATTTGTTACCAGCAACTATTAACTAGTACTGGACTGTGGAGCCGTGAAACAAGATGACTGCTCGTATGTCTCCATAAGTTGGAAAGTGAAGGACTGGTGTATCCACGTTGTGAGTGGTGGAAATAATTTTGTCTTTAGCAGACAGGACGATTGTTTTGTTTTTTCTTGACCACTGAACGGTGGGATCCATAAACTTTTGGCAGTGACTTGTTAAGTGTGCTTTGTGAATGGCATGTGGGACGCTTGGTATACTTAAAGAGGACAGTTGTCGTTTGGTGACTAATTATTGTATGAACGCAAGAAACTAGAGTGGGACATTGACATTTGCGTCTGTAGTAGGAGACATTTCTTGAATTGGTGCGGGAATAAGTGTGGTTTGTTGGAACTTACGACTTTTAATTACACCATGAACTGAAAGGACAGAACCGTGGGTAATAGTAGTTGAAGGGCCATTTCTGGACGACCAGATTCGTGTGGATGGTACGCTGAGTGTGACTATGACATTTGTGTTTAATGTGAGATACAGTTTACTGTTCAGTGCGTGTTCAAAATGCCGATTTGAGTGACTTAAAGACTTTCGTCCGGGTAACCATGGGAGAGCTTTGACACCGAGACAGTGTTTCTAGGGAACCTGTCAGCAACTTTTTTGACCCCAAGAAAATCACAGAATGAAATTATTCCGTGTGACTCGCAAGATAGGGAATAATGTACTTGTAATTGTGTAAATTTTTTTATGTGTTTCATTCCTGAAGGGACAGCAAGTGTAACTGTATTTCACTAACATTTGTGTTTAGAATAGTTAGTGTTTTTTTTGTTTGTTTGTTCTGGGCTACCAGTTCACGTAGCATGTTTATTAGAAAATTTGGTACAATGATGCTTTAATTATTACCCAGTGGCATAATACTAACGTAGCGGCTCTTGTTGCATAGGTCAGTAAGGTTGTCACAGGGGACAAGAATTTGCATTGCACAACAAATATCGGAATTAATTGATGCATTTTGATGTCGTGGACAGTATTGAGCTTGTTGGTGTGTTGACTGAAGCCACTTATTTTCATTATCACAGTGGTGATATTTCACATTAAAGTGTAACGAGGGCTAGTCGAAATGCAAGTTCTTGTCGTCTAAATGTGTATCAACAGAGAAATGAGCAGTAGAGTAAGATACGAGAGCTACTGGTGGATTCAAGCACTTATTGCTAAACTATTTACAGCGTGTATGGAACCAAGTTGATGGACTGACTAGCTCAGCAGCAGGTGTTTGTACTGGTCGACAAGGATAAGGTTAAACTCACAGTCGAGTAGTTGTGGCAATTGCTTAAGTGATGATAGTTAATTAGGTATGACATGATGTCTTAGATGAACTATATTAGTAACCAGTATGTAACTTGTGGTATATTTCATTGTTTTTCTTCTCAGTTTTATTTCTCTGTAGGTTTGATGTATATTTTAGAGTAATGGTATGGAGCCTGACATTCTACATGTAACTAGTGTACGCAATGTTTTTCTTTTGTTGATTTTGTTTTGTATTTAGACTTTGATGTGTAAAGGTTTTTACCCCGCAATTTATGAATGTCAGATTACTTGCTCTGTGTTTGGATGGTGAGCTATTTAAAATTTCACGAGTACAATTAGTATTTTTTTTATTTGTCATAGAATTAGTGAAGTTTGGATTACTCATAAAAATAATGAAGATCGCAGTAACTAAGCAAATTTTTATCTCACCATTATTTTTTATTTGTATGGTGTAATGTTTTATTTGTCATGTGGATTCTTGTAAATTTGTATGTGTACGTTACTCCGGATTGTGGAGAGTACAATAATGCAACAACTGTGTCAATAATTTGGTAAAGTAACAACTTTTGGTCGTCAATTTGAGGTCACCAGGGGCTAAGGTCTCCTCCTGGTTATTTTGATGCTTGCTACGTTTGTTCTATTACAGTTTTCTCAAAAAAATGTTCGGAACTACCCTCGCATTGCAAGGATAGTACCGTGCCATTTTTTTCTGCATGGGTAGCTGGTAGTGAAAGGGTACAGTGCCGCCCAACATTGAAAATAGGTACAACATACTTCATTATTTTTGTCAGAGCAACACATTTTTTTTTTTTGTAAAATAACTCAATTTCAATTAATACAGCGAAGCCGGATACCAGTGTGGGAAAGAATGACAATTTATTTATTTAACTGATCACATGTGCACTCCCACAAAGTAAATCCCTACGTCCAGTTTGGTGAGATCTTTTGAAATGAATGAATGTATGGTCGTCTGCTAACCACAGATAGTGAATGTGAATATATGATCATCTTTGAGTCGATCCTTTGACCACCTTTGGTGGGACCAAAGAGATGAAATTTACCTGAGCTTTGAGCACCTGAAATGTGGCTGACCAATGGGGTAGTAAGGTGCTCCCCCACTTCGACAGAGGTGTGAGAGGACCTCGAGAACGGCCATGTTTCGGTACTCTGCCGCTGGATCCTGTGCTGTTAACACCTGTTTTAGTTGTTCTCCGTAATGACGAAAGAGTGGAGTCATGGTATGCATGTGGAATATTTAAGAGTAGTTTGAAATAATAATTTCTCTATTTCAGGAACTTTTGTGGGGAGAATTAAATGTCAGGCAGGTAATATTAATGGGATTGTAGTAATCTTCGGAAGTGACCAACGGTCACAATGAAACCACGTGTAGCAATAAGTTGAAATACTTCCGTGTGCTTAAGTTAAGCTGAATTACTAGTGTGTGTACAATAAGTTGAAATATTTAAGAAATAAAGTGTGTACCATAAGTTGAAATATTTAAGAAATGGCGTGTGCAGGACTTGAAATTAGAGACGAGTACTTCCACGTGGTGAGTACTGTGTGAGTCTCAAACTGTGTATGAGACAAAAGATAAAGAGAAGTACTCGTCCATGGTATCAGTTGAGGACTTTCGTCTGCGATGAATACGTTCTTAATATTACTTTGCGTGATACGATTCCGTGTGACGCTAGATTCAAACTCTGAGAGAGAAGCAAGGTGAGTCGGCCGTCTATCCAGCAACGCCACTTGGCTTGCATTGCACAGGAAGACGTGCATATATCTCCAGAGTTCATAGTAGGAAAGTAGAATTACGAAGTGGGGCAGTGTCGTGTGAAACTGGGATAAATACTGATTGAAGTGGGAAATCTGAAAGTGATAGTGTTGTGACTATTTAGTGTTTTATACTTCTTATTGCAGTGTGATGTATGTCATGTAATTTGGGTATGTGTGGTTTGCATGGGAGAGTAGCAGGGTAGTTTCAAAAGATTAGTGGGTTATGCTTGTTCCTTCTGTACCGCTCGGTCTGGAGGAAAGTTACGTGATGATGATTGTGAGAGTCGAAGTGTGAGGTATAATAAAAGATCCACCATCCTATCCAGAAAGTGCACTGTAGCGTTAAATAATTACGAGACCATAATATAGAGATTCACCAATGTAAAGTCATGCCCACTGGGCGGAATTTCTCATGTGTTATTGTTGTAGGTTATAGAATTTGTGTGTTTAGGTTAGAGAATTTATCGGAATAAATAAGATAGTGAAATGAAAAAGATTGGTGGACTTTTCCATTGAATTGTATGTTGCCATAATGTCCCGAATTTATAATGTGTGCGCCATTCATATTCAGTGCGGTGGCCACGTGTAGACAAAAGCCGTTAAATAAAAAAAGGAAAGAAAATGTGGTATTGCCAGTGCGTAGTGTACAGTCAGAGTTCTGTAAATTACTGATAGTCAGATGCGTGTTTCCGTTGCGTATTATTCATACAGGAGGATAATTTGTAACTTAATTGTGAGTACGAGAGTTCATGTTACTCGATAAAGAAGGATGAATCCACTCGCTTGGCAGACCACTCATCTCGCTGGCCTGACTGCTTGATGCCACAGTATGAGCAAGGCATGTGGGTGCCTCTCAACATTAACATAGCACTGAAAATAATATCTAGTTAATTGCAAGCGCAGCTGCGAAATACTTGGTGCAAATCTAAATGCATGCCACAACTGTGTACAACAATGAAAAACTACAACTACATAGGAAATTCTCTCTATAATTACGCGCTAGCAATAAACAAAAGCTACACTAATTACACAAACTACAAGAAAAAATCAGAAGATTCCAGTGAGATATCCTTGGCTAAGGGTCGACATATGAAACGTCCCCTTAGAAAAATAGTACAGGACTGTGCTTAAACTGACACACAATATTTTTTTAGCGCAACGCAATCTGACTTTCAGATATCCCGACAAAGGAATGGCCCTGACTAACATTAATCTATACCTTTCACAAATCACTTACCTCACCAAAAATCTCCGTTACTCGAACTACTGCAATACAGCGAGCGCCACTACTGCCAGCTAAATAACAGATTCAAACTACGGAAGGCACTAACTACTAGTAGGCATAGTTAGCAAATGAAAGATTTTAATAGAGAACAAACAATGTATTTACCTTAACAGTGTTGAAAAACCATAATATACATAGCAGTTCATAATATCCAGTATTAGAAATTTCAAGACTCCGCCATCTCTCTCCCCACATCCACCACTGCTGGCGGCTCACCTCCAACTGCGCAACGCTACGCGCTGTTCACATCCAGCTGCCGCTGCCAAACACTACAATGGCAGACAACAATGCAAACTAGCCACAGACTGCACACAGCACAGCCAGTGATTTTCATACAGAGCGCTACGTAACGTTGCCAATAAGAAAACATAAACAGCCTACTCACACACCATTTACAATGAACTAACTGAAAAACCAGAAATACTGTAATTGCACATAGAAACCAGAATTACAGTCTAATACATGAACACGAGCCAGATGCTTTGTTGACTGAACCTGTGACCAAGAGGCATTGTTATTTAGGAAATTTGAAATAAAAAATTTTTTGTTACCTTCATATATATTGACGAAAAATACACTGTGATCATAGCAACATCTTCCACATATACATTACACCAACCGAACAGCATCTGCTCTCTCGCCCAGCAGAACAATAACTGCACACGACATGCTCTCAACTAGTACTGCTATCGACATCCTCTCAACAAGCACTGCCCTCGGCAACCTCTGAACTACAACTGCCCCAGTGGAGGCGGCGGAGTAATACTCTTTGGCGCAATCTCTGGCGCTGTGACTCAGTGTAGTCACCTTTCAACGTGTGTGCGTTGTTCTTATCGCAAGTTAGTTTAGTAGTGTAAGTTAGTGTGTAAGTCTAGGGACCGAGACCTCAGCAGTTTGGTCCCTTAGGAATTCACACACGTTTGAAGATTTTTGAAGAATGTGGTGTCACCGCCAGACACCACACTTGCTAGGTGGTAGCTTTTAAATCGGCCGCGGTCAGCTAGTATACGACGGACCCGCGTGTCGCCACTGTTAGTGATTGCAGACCGAGCGCCGCCACACGGCAGGTCTAGAGAGACTTCCTAGCACTCGCCTCAGTTGTACAGCCGACTTTGCTAGCGAAGCTACACTGACAAATACGCTCTAATTTGCCGAGACGATAGTTAGCATAGCCTTCAGCTACGTCATTTGCTACGACCTAGCAAGGCGCCTCACCAATGTATATTGAGATTGCACTTATGTATCATCAAGAGCGATGTACACCAATTATGGATTAAAGTTAAGTATTCCAGCAACTACGTTCTTTTCTTACTAGACTCAACTACTTTACTGTTCCAGACCTCACGCCAGTCTGCGTGAGCTTAACGCGTGCATTTCGGCACCCTCGCATAGTGACTTGGCTGTCTTGCCAAGTCACAACAAAGAATATGTCGAAAATGTTCCGATTTCTCCACTTGGCACTCCATTTTCAAACGTATACAGCTCTACTCTCCAAATGGCAAAATGACAATATGTAAACTCAAATAGCAACAGTGAAGTACAAATAAAATATGACAATCGATAAATAAAACCATAGCAACCGGAATATCAACACGCAAAACTAAAACGCTACGGTATGTACAGGGTGTTTCACAAAGGACTTTACAACTTTAAAAATTCATTTAAATTTGTTGAAAGAAGATATGTAGCAGGGTTTAGTGTTATTTTGTAGGAAAACACATCACGTTTTCTTTACTGTAGACTGAAGATGTATGTGGCTTCCGTTGGTTATCCTGCACACATCCCATCGGAAGTAAATTTCTTCCCAAACTCGCTGTAGCTTTGCAGGTGTTACTTGCTCAGTGGCGGCGTAAGTTCTTGCTCTAAGTTCAGGTAGAGAAGCCAGCACAGGAGGTACATACACGATATCCTTGATGAATAAAAATGGTTCAAATGGCTCTGAGCACCATGGGACTTAATTTCTGTGGTCATCAGTCCCCTAGAACTTAGCACTACTTAAACCTAACTAACCTAAGGACGTCACACACATCCATGCCCGAGGCAGGATTCGAACCTGCGACCGTAGCGGTCGCGCGGTTCCAGACTGTAGCGCCTAGAACCGCTCGGCCACACCGGCCGGCCATGATGAATACCCATAAAGAAAATCGAATGGTGTCAGGTCTGGGGAACGTGGGGAGCCATACGATTGGCGCATCACTGCCAATCCATTGACCTGGAAAGCAGTCACTGAGAAAATCCCGAACGTCAGCCAGGTAGTGGGGTGCACAATCTTGCATGAAGTAAACACTTCTTTCTTGGTCATCCTCATCGAACTATTGTATCAAAAATTACTGTAATATATCCAGGTACGATATACCATTGATGGTTCTCTCATGGAAAACAAAGGGGCCGTACATGTTGTTCTTGCTCAATGCACAGTTTAGGGCTATCACGATTATGTTGCAATGTTTGATATGGATTTTCACTGCCCCAAATGCTACAGTTACGTGTGTTAACCTTGCCACTTAAGTGGAAAGTCGACTCTTCAGAAGAGATTATGTCCATCCTTATGTGATCGAATTAAGATATCCGCAGAGAAGTTCTTGGGAGCAATTTTATCTGTGTTTTATTGCTTTTACGATCGTCAATCTGTACGGTTTCAAATGCGAACGGTTTCTCAATACACGCCAAACAGTCGTATGTGGGATTTGGAGTTCGCGAGATTCACAACGAGTCGATTTCGAAGGACTGTTGACGAAGCGTTGTCTCACTCGCTCAACGACGTCGTCAAACGTGCTTGGACGACCTGATGATTTCCCATGTCTTACCGAGCATCTTGTTTCTACAAAACATTTATGCCACTCATACATTGTAGGCCTACTAGGAGGATCTTTAGCGTAGTTAGTACGGAAATTACGATGAATTGTTGTCGCCGACTTCTATTCTTCAAACCAAAACACACAGCCAGCACTCTCGGGTCCACTGAAGGCAGCCATCTTTAACGCAACTGCCGCTAGCGGTCCTTACTGTGCGATTCGCCACTAGCGAACTATGCGAGACAAAACTTGATATATTACGCTAGAAATTGACACTACAATCACCTCTGTAGGTGACAATTTATGTGAATGGCTCTGAGCACTATGGGACTTAACTTCTCAGGTCATCAGTCCCCTAAACTTAGATCTACTTAGACTTAACTAACCTAAAGGACATCACACACATCCATGCCCGAGGCAGGATTCGAACCTGCGACCGTAGCGGTCGCTCGGTTCCAGACTGTTTATTTATGTGAATTTTCAAAGATGTAAAGTCCTTTCTTGAAACATCCTGTAATATTCTACGAACATTACAGTATTTTCCACATAGTCCCCAGACCGGTTCAGATATTTATCCCATCGGAGCACTGTATTTGAGATGCCGCTGTGGCAGAATTGGTCCCTGCTTTCTTGATGGGACAGGGTGTGGGAGATGAGAGGAAGACTGACATCTGTAACGGCTCCGTCGAGGGACAAAGTATGTCATCATTTCTGGAACGCGGTAGCCCAGCTTTCTTGAAAACTGCTGCCATCTCGTTACCCTACGGTGCTAGCACGTCTGCGTTCCGTGTCGCTGCAGCGGAACCTCTGGAGCGCTCTCCCTTTCCGCACGAGCTAGCGTCTGATTCGCTGCTACAGCAGCCACCACGCATCCGCTGCGACGGCAGTTCGCCCCGACTTGCAGCGCCTGAAGCGTCGCGCGATCTGACAGGTCAATTGGAGCACGCTCATCTCGCCAGCTGCCGGGCGAAGCTGGTGGTGGTGGTGGTGCTGGTGTAGTAATACGAGCAGCTGTCGCGCTGCGGGGCGCTTGCGTCACTCGTGGCCCCCACGTGGCCCTGCAATATAGTGCTGGCTGTCTGACAGAGAGTACCGCTGTCTTGCCTGACATCCAAACGGGCGCAGCGGCCGCTCCGTCTAGGAGTGGACGTATCCTACAGCCTTCAGCAGTTGTAGCACTAGCAATACGTCAGCAACTACAATGAGACCAGAATAATAAGCCAAGAATTACGACGTAAAGCTCTTTTGTTTAGCACATTGAACTATGCAGCAGTACAGTAACAAGATATACTAGTGCTTACAGGATAAACGATGAAGAGTTCAGATAAGACAAATGTAGTGCTAAAGAAGAATGTTGAAGATTACATGTTTAGATCGAATAACCAGTGAGGAAGTAAAGAATCGAATTTAGGAGGCAATTAACTTGACCAAAACGACTGATAGGCTGGTGGGACATATTCTGAGATATCAAGAAATCGTCAGTTTGGCAGTACAAGGAACGGTGTAGTGTAAAAACTGTACAAGGAGACCAAGGCTTGAAAGCAGTAAGCATATTGCATTCGGTTGAGACTGAATAAGTTTTGTAAAGATGAAGAGGTTTGTATAGTAAAGACTAAAATGAACAGCTACATCAATCTTCGGACTGAAGATCACAACAGCAAGCCTAAGAGCCTGAATGCAAGTGGAAAATTAGTATGAAAAAATACATATCGATCTTGTTCACGTAATGAACGTAATCTGAGGTTGATAATGCTAGACGATGGAGATAATTTGGAGAGAGCAATATATAATCACAGCGTTTCAAGAGTGTTCGCTAAAGTCCTTCCATGAGCTAGCTTTCGTGCGGTGCATGTTGGCACAGCATTATCATGCGAAGGTCGGAGTCTCTCAATGGGAGGATGGTATGAGGCAGTCCATTATTTCTTCAATTACTTATTTACTCTACTGATTAATTTGTCGTGTCAAGATCAGGATCAACCCGTCCACTCTTATATCTAACCAAATGTTCTACATAATTTGCGTTAATTGCTTACTACGACAAGTATGTTACAACATGTCTTGCGTCTGTTGTACACTCCTGGAAACTGAAATAAGAACACCGTGAATTCATTGTCCCAGGAAGGGGAAACTTTGACACATTCCTGGGGTCAGATACATCACATGATCACACTGACAGAACCACAGGCACATAGACACAGGCAACAGAGCATGCACAATGTCGCCACTAGTACAGTGTATATCCACCTTTCGCAGCAATGCAGGCTGCTATTCTCCCATGGAGACGATCGTAGAGATGCTGGATGTAGTCCTGTGGAACGGCTTGCCATGCCATTTCCACCTGACGCCTCAGTTGGACCAGCGTTCGTGCTGGACGTGCAGACCGCGTGAGACGACGCTTCATCCAGTCCCAAACATGCTCAATGGGGGACAGATCCGGAGATCTTGCTGGCCAGGGTAGTTGACTTACACCTTCTAGAGCACGCTGGGTGGCACGGGATACATGCGGACGTGCATTGTCCTGTTGGAACAGCAAGTTCCCTTGCCGGTCTAGGAATGGTAGAACGATGGGTTCGATGACGGTTTGGATGTACCGTGCACTATTCAGTGTCCCCTCGACGATCACCAGTGGTGTACGGCCAGTGTAGGAGATCGCTCCCCACACCATGATGCCGGGTGTTGGCCCTGTGTGCCTCGGTCGTATGCAGTCCTGATTGTGGCGCTCACCTGCACGGCGCCAAACACGCATATGACCATCATTGGCACCAAGGCAGAAGCGACTCTCATCGCTGAAGACGACACGTCTCCATTCGACCCTCCATTCACGCCTGTCGCGACACCACTGGAGGCGGGCTGCACGATGTTGGGGCGTGAGCGGAAGACGGCCTAACGGTGTGCGGGACCGTAGCCCAGCTTCATGGAGACGGTTGCGAATGGTCCTCGCCGATACCCCAGGAGCAACAGTGTCCCTAATTTGCTGGGAAGTGGCGGTGCGGTCCCCTACGGCACTGCGTAGGATCCTACGGTCTTGGCGTGCATCCGTGCGTCGCTGCGGTCCGGTCCCAGGTCGTCGGGCACGTGCATCTTCCGGCGACCACTGGCGACAACATCGATGTACTGTGGAGACCTCACGCCCCACGTGTTGAGCAATTCGGCGGTACGTCCACCCGGCCTCCCGCATGCCCACTATACGCCCTCGCTCAAAGTCCGTCAACTGCACATACGGTTCACGTCCACGCTGTCGCGGCATGCTACCAGTGTTAAAGACTGCGATGGAGCTCCGTATGCCACGGCAAACTGGCTGACACTGACGGCGGCGGTGCACAAATGCTGCGCAGCTAGCGCCATTCGACGGCCAACACCGCGGTTCCTGGTGTGTCCGCTGTGCCGTGCGTGTGATCATTGCTTGTACAGCCCTCTCGCAGTGTCCGGAGCAAGTATGGTGGGTCTGACACACCGGTGCCAGTGTGTTCTTTTTTCCATTTCCAGGAGTGTATAATCCAACGTTTAGAAATAACTAACAAGGGACATCTTTGTTCTCAAACGCTCGAAACCGCACGAAAGCATGCTCTGACTAACAATCTATCTTAAAAACAGCAATGGTCTGTGTGATTTCCAGGAAACTGCGCACTTGTCGGCTAGCACCATCAGACGGTGACATATAGCTGCACCAACAAGTGACGATTTACGTGAATGGTATAGCAGCAATACAATGTTCGCATGCGGGTTACTGAGTAAACGGTGTACAGTGATGTTATGAAGAGAATTAATCCTGCGACTGTGGTCCAAATATTAGGGACAAAGTTTCGAATTGCTGAGTACAGAACTCAAGTCGCGGTCACGAATATAACATAATAATTCAAAAATATAATGGGGATGACGCAGAAATACATGACGTATCGCTGGCTAGATAAACCGATTTGAACAACCGAAAGAACCTGAAGCTCAAGGTGGCTCCTCGAGCAGTAATCCACGTTTATCTCCTGACCAACAAGAACAGTCCAATCAAAGTGAGTACAAACTATGTCCACCCAAACTGTCGAGCCCTCGTATATTGGAAGATACTGATGGCAGCGTTCAGGAGAACATTTTTGAAAACTATTGGAATCGTGACTTCAGTTCCTACAGTAAACTAATGATGCGCTACAGGTGCATTACGACTAAATAAGATTGCAGGTTAGTTCCAAATTATATGTCTACCAAATAGCGAGCAGAAGATCATTTCAAAGGAAGCCGACTATTGAAATAAAAAACTATAAAAGAGCATGTAATATCGCAGTCTGATAGAACAAGGCCCTATGGATCTATAGTTCACTATTGGCCTCTGCAAATGTGGGCACTAGAAGCGTCTAAAATGGTTGGTTTGGACAATTCCAAAGCTTCGATTTCCCTTATCGCCACTCTAACGCTGAATATGGCATTTCATCTACGCATATTACTACATTTGTCACACGTAAGGACATGGAAGACGGTAATAGTAAACGTAAGAAAGCATAACAGTTCATGGAGGAAGTGCACATTTTTATGACCCAGCAGATTATGGAAAAAGGAAATGTTTGGAACAGTAACCAGAGTCAATTCCAGCAGAAAAGTCTTCATCATCAACACTGTTTCAGAGAGGAGACAAAACTGCTGCTAGTGTGCTTCAGTCTATACATAGCTCTACCCTTAGCTATACAACTGATTTGGATTTATCGAGCCGGCCGGTGTGGCCAAGCGGTTCTAGGCGCTACAGTTTGGAACCGCACGACCGCTACGGTCGCAGGTTCGAATCCTGCCTCGGACATGGATGTGTGTGATGTCCTTAGGTTAGTTAGGTTTAAGTAGTTCTAAGTTCTAGGGGACTGATGACCTCAGATGTTGAGTCCCATAGTGCTCAGAGCCATTTGAACCATTTTTGGATTTATCGATAACAGGCAGACTAGCAAACGAGTTGTACATGTCTTTTCAACAGGCAGTTTCGGCCCAAATATTTCAAAGAAACTTTAAACAACCAGAGCACGAAACATTCTTGTGGTGTGTGTGTGTGGGTGGTTTGAGGTTTTCGGGCGCTAAACAGCTTGGTCATCAGCGCCCACACATTCTTGTGGAGACAAGCGAAAGTGGAAAAATGACTAAAGAACACATGGAACGTTTTCCAACTTCAGTCTTCCACGAACATGCTACAAGTGAAAAGAGCCTGTTTCTGTGTGATTCCTGGTCAGTCATACAGGTCGTACACGTGAAGATGAAAGTTTTCCAAATAAAAGTGTTATACTGAAGATACTGCCACCGAGAACAACAAAATATTGCCAAACCCCTTGATGTTTCCATCTTTCGGCAATGTAAGTTCTATATCGAAAGGCTTGATGATTTTGTAAGACTACAATGTGCCAAACCACATGAGAAGATAGTGATCGTTATTTCATCATCAAATTTCACTCTGTGATTTATAATCAATTTTCTGCACCAAAGTATATGCCTATGTTGCAGTATGCTTGGCGAAAGGAAGGTTATATCACTACATACCCATATTATGATCTGAAAATGTAATTAGTGTGGCTTTTGATGTTGGGCAACTTGAATGTGAAAGTGATTCTGAATGTAAAAACGTGACTTTAGTGGTGTGTGCACATTGTTCTCTTCCAAACTGTTTTAACCACTTCATCGAAGTCTCGCACCTACACTATGAGGACGAATATAAAAACTCTCAGGAGTGTGGGATGTGTGTGTTTTGCGCTATTATAATTACTTTGAGCAGAGGGTTTTCGGTTCTTTTGATTGAAAACGTAGTGATATAAGTGGTTCAAATGGCTCTAAGCACTATGGGACTTAACATCTGATGTCATCAGTCCCCTAGACTTAGAACTACTTAAACCTGGACATCACGCACATCCATGCCCGAGGCAGGATTCGAACCTGCGACCGTAGCAGCCGCGTGGTTTATAACGATATGTTTACGTAATGTGTATACATAAACATACAGTTATAAATGTCCCCGTTCGTCGTCTGATCAGTCGGAAGTTGCATTGCATAGGAGAGTAAATGCCTATTCAAAATATAATTATTTTGGATAGCTCAACATGAATTTCCTAAGGGACCGTAGTTTATCATGCATTTACCAGTAGAATATGGCGCGGAGAAAATATTTCGCCGCATGCAACTTCCGTCCGAACTCGACGAAAGAATTCGTGACTGTGAACTCTCTATTTGGCAGAAACATATAGAAAATTAAATAATTTCATGAAGAGGTGAGACATAGATTCTATAGTAAATGAGTAGTCCATACACCAGTTCCATTTAACTCTGAATTTATGGCAATTAATAGACGAACTTACACTGCAATGAAGGATTTAACATGGATGTCGTTTTGACTGGAACTTCTCTTAATGAAAACAATTCCTTCGACGTTTTCACATACACGTCGCACAATAAATCTACTGCTAGGCACTTTTAGTATTACACATTCACTTTTCACAAAAACAATATTATTTTTAACGATAATAATACGGCGGCAAGACATGCGCGTCCGACACAAGAGACAAGAGAAGAATGAATAACTGTTCATCGAGAATATCTCGTACCTCAAAAAAAAAATGTGTAAAAGTGTTCTTCTTCTGTCTGTTTTTCGCGCCGCGGTTTTCAAAGTCAATAACTCACTGCATCTCTGACGGCGCTTCGACAATAAACAAGTTACGTCACAGGTCGTTCACCTTTTACATTCTCGCAACATTATTTGCTAACTGTAGCTGTTGCCGAGCGACTGCTCGATTAGTGAATGATTTAAAATGATAAGACAATCACATAATGTTACATTGCCTTCCATGGGAATCTTGGAAATCAAGGATATTACCAAGATTCACATGTCGCCGTTAACATTATGGGATTGAGTACTTCACAGATTTACATTGATCAAACACAGTATTCCTGTCATTTGATTATTAGGATTACACAAATATGGTGATCTCTCATTCATTCCTTGCTCCTGAAAGAAAACACATAGGATTCATCTTTTTATACGCACATAATTCTCACACATGGAATTTCTCACACGTGTCCATTTTTATACACATATAATTCTCACACATGGAATTTCTCACACGTGTCCATTTTCCATTGCTCACTAGTTGTCATGATTTTTACGCTTTCACTGTTTGTGTATTGACAGGTAAGTTAAAATTTGATTCTTCTCCAGGTGAAGCTTATGCCTTGAGAAGTTGGATCGCTACTTTGCGGTCTCCGAGTAGAAAACTTTTCATCAGCTCTGGCGGGCGAGTCTCACTCGCACGTTACGTACACACGTTACATGTAACAAAAGAAATATAAATACCCATTAGTCTAAAAACTAAGCTTAAATCTATTTTAGGACTTGGGATTCATAGGAATTTGACTTTGTCACTATTCGCGTGTGGTTTGGCTGTTCACATTTCATCCACGGGATATAACATTAGCATTGTATGTGATATGTTGTGAACTCATATAAGAGTCTTTTATTTTGGGAGCGGCTTTCATGGAAAGTCCGTTTCGTCGAACTGCAGCGGGAGTGCTGTGCTAGTACATCACTTTAAATTTAACGCGTTTGTTGCGTCGATGTACGTTGACACAGGCTGATTGTTAGAGCTGAATCGCAACTCGAGGCGCTCACTAGCCTCCACGCGGTACTTCAGCTTTTCCGCGCACGGTTCAGTGAACACGTTGCGTCGATGGTGTTGTGGTATTTTGTGGTTTGCTGAGCTGGTGAGGAGGGACGAGAATTATCAGGGACAGAGGCTCCATTGAAACCATCCCTGTCTCCACATTTTCCAGCCGATTTTGAAGATTTTAAGGTAGGCTAGCGCTCGCACTTTGCATAGCAGCTAACACACTTGGTTTCCGATGCACTGCACGTAATCACATCACCGCCTTCGGTTACACAACCGGACTATCATTGTCCGTCGGCCTATCTGCACGTTTAACACTTTTTTCTCTTCACCGTGAATGAAATTATCACTTACTTATAACAACGATGCATTGCTTCGTGTCTGTGGCATACTTCCACACCATTTTAAGCCTTTACTTATACTCTACTATGTTCACAATTTATTTTACAGTTTATAATCAAATAGTTTGTCTCACTTTGAAGCTTGTTAATTCAGAGCTTTGATTATCATGTCCATTTCAATTTCTGTTACTTTGTTGGTAACTACCTTAACATTTCGCTTTACATTGTTTACATTGTTCATCATCTTTTTCTAAGACTAATTATGCTTTTAGTTCACAGTCACAATACATTAGTTTCTCCGATCTGTTAGCAATTATTATTATTATTATTTTAATTCATTTCAATCGTTCTTTCTATTTATTAGATTCATAAAAGTTATCACTGTCATTTCAACAAAAATTCTCTTTTTACTAGATGTGAGGATCAATCAGTCACATTTGATTGCCCTCTCACATGAAAATAGAACACCATTCAAGAAAATTTCAAATTCCTTATCGCGATCTCGGTTTGCGTCTCGGATTGACTTTAAAAGGAAAAATAAAGACATTTCAAAACTAGCTTTTCCCGATTTCGTTCACGCGCTTCCTTTTGAAAATCGTATGCCAAACCAGCCTTCCACGTCAACCGCATTTCTCAATCTGTGACGTCAAGTCTACGGGACGGGTTTAGGCGGGTTAGGATATTTACACAAATTCAGAAGAAAGACATAGATATAATAGTACATAGAAGAAGAAATCTAGCAAACAACTCCTTGTTCCTTATGACTCAGAAATTAATTTTCCTTTGCGCCGTACGTCTGCGTACGCGCTCCAATTACAAACTAGCTACTTTGTTTTGCCGGCGGTTTCATTGTCATTTTATTCTCGCCTTGACGCCTGCTTGCGTTACACTGCATTGGCCTCTATATATGACCTTAAGTCATAATTGCTTTGTCCTTGCCACTTACACTCTTATACTTGGTATTTATTTCACTTATGGCTTTGAATGTATCTGTCCTGCGTATTGCAATTACAATTAATGCTACTTTGTTTATCTAGCTGAAGGATAGCGCTTTCGTGGTCATGTTGGTACTTACAAGTAACTCACATGCTTCGTAAACATTACGTTATTTTAATGCAGAGATGAACCTGTTCCAGATTTCTATGTACATTGGAACTTAATCTAGACATAGCTGACTTAGAAACTAGTTACTTGTTTTCCTTTTTAGTGGGATCAGGAACCAATAATTGTCAAGCGACCCTTGTTCTTGACGAAAATAAATTTCGTTTCTGGATCATTGCTCCTTGAACTTAAAAAAAATTCTTACATACTATGTTTTATTTTCACTTCTTTAGCATTTCATATCGCAGAAGCCGGCTTGTTAGGCACATCCTTCGCTTTATATTTCATTTCTCTCTCTTAAATATTATCTCCTTAAAACTAAATCTTAAAACTAGAGTTCTTGGAGTTGATCACTTTCTTTGTTAAACAAGATTTTTTTTATCATCTTGTCTGTACTTAAATTATGGGTCAAGATAACATATTTTAAATTGTCTGCTGTATAGCAAGATAGACTCACTGTCGTGTAATATATTCTAAGCATTTTTTTTAACGAAGTCAAATCAGTTGTCACTTAGTCACTAGCGGCTAACCTTCTCTTGTCATTATAAAGCTTTCCTTTTGACTTATTCTGTAGCATGATATTTTTTAAGATCAGAGTGATGGTATAATCCTTTTATTTTTCCATTTGCGGGATCAGAAATCAGATAACAACCTGTATGCGGTATACGAAGGATCTCGTAAGGTCCCTCAAAAAGACTTTGCCATTTTCGATTTTTGTGTAAGAGCAACGATGGTTTAAAGTGTGTTTTTAGCAAGACCTTTTCGCCTACTTTATAAGTTAACACCTTATTAATATGTTTGTCATACACCTTCTTGCGTAAATTGGCTTGGGTGGTCAACGTTGTTAGAGCTTGTCTTATTCTGGCGTCTAAACTAGCACTTGCGTTGTTACACTTAGGAATTGAATTGACCCATTCATTTTTCTCTTGGTCAGAAGACATCAACTCACTCGGAGTGAAACCAGTAGACAGGTGTGGTAGATTATTCACAATTTCCTCGAAAGGTGACACAAAGTCAACCCAGCGAGTCTGCTGATTTGGTATATAAGTACGAATAAAACGATTAAACTCCTTGAACACCCGCTCAGTCGGGTTCGACTGCGATCTAAACTTGGAGATAAGGATTTGCCTAATTTGATGACTAGCAAGGAAAAGTTTCCATCTTTTGCAGACAAAGTTAGACCCATTGTCTGAGAGAATTGATTCAGGTTTTCCGAATCTAGGAAAGTAGTCACGTTCTAAACGATTGATGATTAGTTGAGTATTTGCAGATCTCATAGCGTACAATCTCAAATGTTTGGTAAATAGATCAATGACAGCTACAAGGTACCTTAGTCCTCCACGACCTCGTTGGAGGGGTCCTGCCAAATCTATGCCTAGGGTTTGTCTAGGTTTCTCTGTGATAATAGGATTCAAAGGCAGTATATTCGAAAGATTAAAAGGTTTTGCCTTTTGACAAATGATACAGTAATCAAAATATCCACGGGTATGCTGCCGGTCTATAGTGTCCAACGGGCACAATATTTCGGCGATCAAACATGTCGCCATCATCAGGTGAACTGACGGACTGAGCTCCAGTGAACGTGCCGGCACGGAGATCCGTACGCTATGGCTGCTCAGAGGGAACTGGGTTTGGTCGCGGCGGCGGCCGATTTAAATACCCTCCGCCCGCGGCGCGCTCCCTCCGCCGTCCGCGCCCCGCGCCACGGTCGCGCGGTGGAACAGATTGCGACGGCGTCTGAGATGACGTCGGTGTGATGGCTCTGTCCGCCGTGGTCGTCACAACTATACGTCTGCTCGATTTACTCTTGATTAACCCGATCGCTGGTTCCCAAGCCTTGCTAAGATTATAGCCACAGTCCCGGTTTATGAGGTCGTCATTGGTGCGAATTTCGATGGCCTCTCTAACAACGCTGTCCCAGTATCTCGACGTCTGTACCAGAATCCTCGTGCGGTCATACTCCATGGCGTGATTTTCCGACAAACAATGTTCAGCGACCGCCGACTTGCTCGGATACATCAGTCGAGTGTGCCTCTGGTGTTCACGGCATCGATCCTCGACGGTACGCATCGTCTGACCAATATACGACTTGCCACATTGACACGGAATCTGGTACACGCCGGCCTTCCTCAAACCGAGGTCATCTTTGGCGCTCCGCACCAGTGCACGAGTTTTATTTGGAGGACAAAACACAGTTCCGACCCGGTGTTTCTTCAGAATGCGGGCGATTTTCCCCGAGAGTGCGCCTGTGTATGGAATAAATGCAATGCCTACCTCCTCCCTCGTGACTTCATCCATCTCAACAGGTTGTGCTGCAGTGGGTGGGCGGAGAGCACGTTGAATCTGCCACTCTGAGTACCCATTTTTTCGAAATACAGTTCTCAGATGTTCCAATTCCTGGGGTAGACTCTCTGCGTCAGAGATAGTGCGCGCCCTATGTACTAGAGTTTTAAGTACCCCATTCCTCTGTGAAGGGTGGTGGCAGCTGTCTGCATGCAAATACAGATCAGTGTGCGTAGCCTTCCGATACACCCCATGACCTAGGGTGCCGTCAGCCCTTCTCTTGACCAAGACGTCAAGGAAAGGTAATTTACCCTCCGTTTCAGTCTCCATAGTGAATTTGATGTTGGGGTGTATGGAGTTTAGATGTGTAAGGAAGTCAAGGAGTTTATCCATACCATGTGGCCAGATGACGAACGTGTCGTCCACGTAACGGAAAAAGCAAGTAGGTTTCCATACGGATGACGACAGGGCTTCCTCCTCGAAGTTCTCCATGTACAAATTCGCTACCACCGGTGAGAGTGGGCTACCCATGGCGACTCCCTCCGTTTGTTCGTAGTATTCTCCATTGAAAAGAAAATACGTGGAAGTCAAGACATGCCTAAAAAGTTCAGTGGTCTTCTCATCAAACTTCTGACTAATCAATTCTAGTGACTAGTCACTAGTCACTAGAATTGATTAGTCAGAAGTTTGATGAGAAGACCACTGAACTTTTTAGGCATGTCTTGACTTCCACGTATTTTCTTTTCAATGGAGAATACTACGAACAAACGGAGGGAGTCGCCATGGGTAGCCCACTCTCACCGGTGGTAGCGAATTTGTACATGGAGAACTTCGAGGAGGAAGCCCTGTCGTCATCCGTATGGAAACCTACTTGCTTTTTCCGTTACGTGGACGACACGTTCGTCATCTGGCCACATGGTATGGATAAACTCCTTGACTTCCTTACACATCTAAACTCCATACACCCCAACATCAAATTCACTATGGAGACTGAAACGGAGGGTAAATTACCTTTCCTTGACGTCTTGGTCAAGAGAAGGGCTGACGGCACCCTAGGTCATGGGGTGTATCGGAAGGCTACGCACACTGATCTGTATTTGCATGCAGACAGCTGCCACCACCCTTCACAGAGGAATGGGGTACTTAAAACTCTAGTACATAGGGCGCGCACTATCTCTGACGCAGAGAGTCTACCCCAGGAATTGGAACATCTGAGAACTGTATTTCGAAAAAATGGGTACTCAGAGTGGCAGATTCAACGTGCTCTCCGCCCACCCACTGCAGCACAACCTGTTGAGATGGATGAAGTCACGAGGGAGGAGGTAGGCATTGCATTTATTCCATACACAGGCGCACTCTCGGGGAAAATCGCCCGCATTCTGAAGAAACACCGGGTCGGAACTGTGTTTTGTCCTCCAAATAAAACTCGTGCACTGGTGCGGAGCGCCAAAGATGACCTCGGTTTGAGGAAGGCCGGCGTGTACCAGATTCCGTGTCAATGTGGCAAGTCGTATATTGGTCAGACGATGCGTACCGTCGAGGATCGATGCCGTGAACACCAGAGGCACACTCGACTGATGTATCCGAGCAAGTCGGCGGTCGCTGAACATTGTTTGTCGGAAAATCACGCCATGGAGTATGACCGCACGAGGATTCTGGTACAGACGTCGAGATACTGGGACAGCGTTGTTAGAGAGGCCATCGAAATTCGCACCAATGACGACCTCATAAACCGGGACTGTGGCTATAATCTTAGCAAGGCTTGGGAACCAGCGATCGGGTTAATCAAGAGTAAATCGAGCAGACGTATAGTTGTGACGACCACGGCGGACAGAGCCATCACACCGACGTCATCTCAGACGCCGTCGCAATCTGTTCCACCGCGCGACCGTGGCGCGGGGCGCGGACGGCGGAGGGAGCGCGCCGCGGGCGGAGGGTATTTAAATCGGCCGCCGCCGCGACCAAACCCAGTTCCCTCTGAGCAGCCATAGCGTACGGATCTCCGTGCCGGCACGTTCACTGGAGCTCAGTCCGTCAGTTCACCTGATGATGGCGACATGTTTGATCGCCGAAATATTGTGCCCGTTGGACACTATAGACCGGCAGCATACCCGTGGATATTTTGATTATCAAATACGCCGGGAGAAACTCAAGAATCACAAATGATACAGTGTTTCAAGAGCTTGTGAATTCTGCTATGAAGGTTAGGGATGTAGCAGTACTTTGCTATTTTACGCTTACACTTTTCTGGACCAAAGTGTCCCCACGAAATATGTGTATACCAGAGTAAGTGTTCTACATATTCCTGCGGAATGCATACTAGCCAATTTTCTGATGACAGTGATGTTCGATGGAAAAGAACTTGATTATGCAATTTGTAATATTTGCACATGCGATGGGTAGGATTAGTTTCGAGGATCTGTTTCACACCTCTCCATTTTGGATCAGTTTCCTGCAATTGGACAATCTGGTCACAAAGATCAAGAAAATATTTCCGATGTATTGGATCCTTCATCAATAAAATTCTGTAATTTGACATTTGTTCCAAAAGTTCAGTACTGTCCGAAGAGCCTTCAGGCATGCGAGATAGAGCATCCGCAATAATGTTATCTTTGCCTTTTATGTAGATTATTTCGAAGTCATATTCCTGTAAGAAAAGACACCACCTCGTTAAGCGAGGATGTAGGAGTTTACACGTCAGAAGAAAACTAAGAGCCTGATGATCAGAATAGACTTTGATTTTCTTGCCATTAATGTAGTAGTTGAATCTCTTGAAAGCCCAAACTACTGCAAGAGCTTCCAACTCAGTAACAGAATAGGATCGTTCAGTTTCTGTAAGAACCCTACTAGCAAAACTAATTACTCTGATGTCTGGTTTTCCATTGGTTTCATGGATCTGGAAGAGACATGCACCTAATCCCTGAAAACTTGCGTCAGATGACACACAAAATTCCTTATCCATATCTGGATGATAAAGAATGTTGCTATTTAACAAAGCTTCTTTGATATCGAGGAATGCCTTTTGACAGTCGTCAGTCCAATTCCACTGAGTATTTTTCTTTAACAATTTCAATAAATCAGGGTTGTTCATTACTTGCTTTGGTAAAAATCTTCTGAAGAATGAAGCGAGTCCAAGATAACCTTTAAGTTGTCGTTTTGAAGATGGGACAGGAAAATTTTTAATTGCACTTAGCTTAGCCGGATCAGGACGGATTCCGTCAGATGAAATGACGTGTCCTAAGAATTTGATTTCGGCTCGGCCAAAGTGTGACTTTTGCAAGTTGGCAGTGACTCCGTATTCCAGGAATCGCTGAAACACTTTCTGTATTAATTCAACGTGGCCTTCCCAGGTTTTAGTAGCAATTAAAAGATCATCAACGTAGAGAGTGACTTCATCAATAAGATCTGGACCAAGAACATGATCTAAGGCGGAGATGAATACTCCAGAACTAACATTCAATCCAAAAGGCATGACCTGAAATTGATAGGATCTGCCGGCGAAGATAAATGCCGTATATTTTCGTGAGTTAGGATTTAGTCTCACTTGCCAAAATGACATTTTCAAAACTATGTTACTCAAATATTTAACTCCATAAAATCTCTGGAGGTGTTCTTCAATCGCTTCAGGTCTCGTTCGTACTGGCACAACAATTTTATTTATGTTTCGTGCGTCAAGTACGAGTCGTACGGTGTTATCCTGTTTCAAAATCGTCAACAACGGGCTACTATATGGTGAATTAGAATACTCTATGACTTTCCAGTTCAACATTTTCTTAATTTCATTACGAACTGCTTCCCTTCTTGCATACGGTATGGGATATGTCGTGCGACAGAAAGTTTGGTGCTGCACCACTTCCATAGTATATTCATAGTCTTTTATAATACCGGGTCGTTTTGAAAACACGTTGATATAGTGTGACAACAAACTGAATAATTCCTGTCGCTGAGGTTCGGATAACTCTGTTGATTCTGTAGTCTTATTGGTTATTTCCTGCTGAGAGGGTAAGTCACTGACTGTTATTGTATCATTAAATGTATCACAGTTACCATAAAACAAATTGAAATGATTACGACAAGGTTTTCTGCCTATCCTTTGTAACCTAATGCTATTACAAGTGCCAAAGTTTTTTACTCTTTCTTTCACTAACTCCAGTGCAACTTCTGTTTGCTGTACTAACAGTGTGCAAATGCCTATATAAAGATCTATTCGGGCTCTATATCGTCGTAGAAAATCCATTCCCAAGAGACATGGCACTGCCAAATTCTTGACAACGAGGAAAATACATTTTATGGGTATTGATTGAATCTCCAGTGGTACCCAAGCTTGTATACTGACCTTTTGTGTCTGGGAGCCGATGGCTCCTGTTATTGAACATCCTTGGACGGGTAATGTTGGAATTTTAATTAATGTACTAATTTGCTTATAGAAACATAAGGACATAGCATTAATATTTGCACCTGTATCTAGGATTACAGTCGTCAAAATTCCGGCTATAGGAAGTTTTGTCATAGCTTGCACTTGGTCATCTATCGGTTCATCACCGTCAGTTGTCTCTTTCTCTTGTAATAATTCTTGTCTCATGTCAATCCCGTCATTGTATCTCAGTACAAGTACGTCATGGTTAGTCTCTCCGTCGAAGTGGTAGCCCCCATTCTGTCTCACAGCATCACTTAGGGAGCTTTCAGATGCTGGACTTAGTTTTCCTGCTTGTGTGGTTTTGATTGTCCTTCATCATTAGAAAGTTCGACCAATCTGACATTGTGAGAACACTGAGGAACAAAATTACTGTTATGCACAAACCTCGTGTCAAAATGTTGCTGTGTTTGTTCTGGTGTCCAATACGTGTTACTGTCTTCCGCGTTTGCGAAAAATACAGGGGGATTGTAATGCCTTCGCGGGGTCTGATAATTTTTATTACTATTATGATTTCCGGAATTGTTACTGTGAAATCCACCTTCACACTGTGGGTTGCCGTTAAACTGTGTGTTTCTGTACATTCCCTGCGCTTGATTTTTACTAGGCGCGGAGTTGTATTGGTATGAGTGGGCGTTATCAGCTGTTTGTTGCTGCCCGTAATTTGAGTGTTGGCTCCGCGAGTACGGTGCATTCCATTGCGATCCGCTCTGCTGTTGCCAACCTTTTTGACTGAAACCGTTTCCAAACTTCTGCTTGCACGATTGATTGCCGTACTGGTTACCAGTCGTGTTATACACGGGATTGAATCGGTTGTGTTGATTATGTCTATTCCTTTTGTGCGGATACCCACTGCCTTTATTTCCGTTTTGCCAATCGTTACTACTTTTTGAACCGTTCCCTGGCTTTTCATAGCCGTTACTGTCGTAATGTTGTGGCCAAGAATTGTGCGGAGTATTCCGCTGTTTGTTAGCTCTCATGTCTTCATAGATCAGGTCTAGGGAATCTAATATCGACAGAAAGGTATCTGGATCATCATCTGGTATGGCTATCAGCTTTTCACGAATCGAAATGGGTAATTTAGACTTGAGGATCATAATTACATCTTTACTATTGATGGGGTTATCCCAATACCTAATTTTGCCAAGATATTTTTCGAAGTACTTTCTCAGGCTACTATTCCTGGGGTCAAATTGTTCTGCATTATAGACTTCTTTACGAAGGCGCTTCTGAACACCTTCGCTCCAAAATTTGCTGAGGAAACAGTGCTCAAACTCCTCATATGTTCGACACTTATCAACCATTTCTGTTCCCCATATTGCCGATTCGCCACCTATATATCCGGTAACAAATTGGATACGCTGTCTATCAGTCCACGAATTTGGAAAAATGCCGGAGAATCCACGAAGAAAGACAATTGGGTGGATATTTCGTTTTTCTGGGTTAAAGGTTTGAAAAACTCGATGCTTTATCATGCTTTCTTCCTTCATCATTTTTACTACTGAGTCAGATTCCTGATTTCGGTAACTAACTGGAATATGTGGTGGTGAAGTGTGTTCATTAGATACAACAGGTATTCGGAATTGCCGAAATAATTCATCTTCTTCCTCTGAGGCTAAAGAGTTAGGATAATTCGGTCTCTGTATTCGGGAACTACTACTCACTTGTGCCTTCAGGTTATTTAGCTGTTCCGTTACCTCTTGCTTCCAATTTGGTAATTCTTGCTGAAGGGTACGCCTAATGCTACCGAGTTCAGACATTACGGTATCTCCGGAGCTTCCAGGAGCTGACAAGATACCAAGAGTGGTTGCTTTCACAGTCTCTACTAGGTCTTTGTTAATTTTATCTTCGACAAATTTGTCCTTTCCAGCAATCCAGTTCTCATACTTTTCTCTAAATTCTCTCTCATGACTATCTAGCCTCTCCTTTACTTTCGTTTCCGTTTCCAGAGTCAAATTTGACATTCCCTCAGTTAGTTTTTCTACCTGCGTAGTTACTCTGTCTAATCTGTGATTAACCGTGGTTACGGTGGAGTCAAGATTCTTGGTTGCGTTTCGGATGTCAGCTGTCTCGCTTTGCATGGTAGCTAAAGTGTCATTCAGTTCGAAAATTATTCCACTTCGCATTTGAGAAACAGCATCCTTAACTTCCTTTGCTACTTCTTTGGCTACGTTTTCTCTAACAGTTTTTATTTCTTCGCTTACTGTAGAAAGTTTATCTTCAATTACTGTAGAAAGTTTATCTTCAAGCGAGGCTAACATTTGTCTATTTTCGTCTTTCAAATCATTTTTAATGGAATTCACCATTTGGCGATTTTCCTCTTTCAATTGGCGATTTCCGTCCTGCATCATTTGACTTATTTGACTCAGTAGCTGTTTGAATACATCGTCTGTCACTACCCCTGAATTGCTTTCACCTGCCTCCCTTGTAACCGGTATATGGCTACGACTACTAGTGGCAGAAACTATGTTGGCATTGTCTAGTTCAGTACCGGTAACATTATGGTGTGAGGCACCAAAGTCCGTAAGATTTCCCACTTCACTTTCTACAATTGTTTCAATTGGTGTCTCAGCCCTACTAATTATCGTGTGGGACCGTAAGCGACGCGACACTTCACTCGTGTCATTCCGTTCATTTGAATCTAGTAATGACATTTTATCGTCTGCCATAGCTCACTTATTTACAAACAGTAAGTCAATGAAGTTCGTTTGAGCTACGGCCGTCAGCTGTCGACAGAGATGTAATTTATCGGTTGCGAGTCGATTGTCACTGCTACGTCACAAGATCGGAATGTCGGGAGATGCACGTCACGAGAACAAGAGACTTCTGGACCGTAAAGAAAGTATGGCTGCACACTGTTCAAAATAAATGAAAACTAAGGCTGGTCAGCTCCGTGAACAGGCAGCGGACATTTAAAAACAAATGATATGCAATACACAACAATGGAATTTAAACAATACTTGAAGAAATTACTAATCTACTAAATGCAATCTACTGAATTCAAAGCAAATTTTACTGCAACTACTAAAGATCGCCACAAATTGATTAATGTCGGCTGAAATTAAGGAAGCTTGGCTACGGCTAACGAAATTTTAACTTACGTTACTGATGACTGCCTTGGGCGTTGCAACTAGATTTTCGCACAAATTCTGTTCCAAAAAAAATCTCTCTTCCGTAATTTTCTCTGAATATCTCGTTTCTTTCGCTCAATGGAAATTTTATTGGATGGCGTTTGATGTCATGTAACAAATAAAAAGCACAAGATTAGCTACAATTATTTATGAACATTCCCACAATGCGTATCTTATATAAATTTTTATTCCTTTGAGTATATTTTTTTTAAAATTCAAGTCCCTGTTCGGGCGCCAATTATAACGATATGTTTACGTAATGTGTATACATAAACATACAGTAATAAATGTCCCCATTCGTTGTCTGATCAGTCGGAAGTTGCATTGCATAGGAGAGTAAATGCCTATCCAAAATATAATTATTTTGGATAGCTCAACATGAATTTCCTAAGGGACCGTAGTTTATCATGCATTTACCAGTAGAATATGGCGCGGAGAAAATATTTCGCCGCATGCAACTTCCGTCCGAACTCGACGAAAGAATTCGTGACTGTGAACTCTCTATTTGGCAGAAACATATAGAAAATTAAATAATTTCATGAAGAAGTGAGACATAGATTCTATAGTAAATGAGTAGTCCATACACCAGTTCCATTTAACTCTGAATTTATGGCAATTAATAGACGAACTTACACTGCAATGAAGGATTTAACATGGATGTCGTTTTGACTGGAACTTCTCTTAATGAAAACAATTCCTTCGACGTTTTCACATACACGTCGCACAATAAATCTACTGCTAGGCACTTTTAGTATTACACATTCACTTTTCACAAAAACAATATTATTTTTAACGATAATAATACGGCGGCAAGACATGCGCGTCCGACACAAGAGACAAGAGAAGAATGAATAACTGTTCATCGAGAATATCTCGTACCTCAAAAAAAAAATGTGTAAAAGTGTTCTTCTTCTGTCTGTTTTTCGCGCCGCGGTTTTCAAAGTCAATAACTCACTGCATCTCTGACGGCGCTTCGACAATAAACAAGTTACGTCACAGGTCGTTCACCTTTTACATTCTCGCAACATTATTTGCTAACTGTAGCTGTTGCCGAGCGACTGCTCGATTAGTGAATGATTTAAAATGATAAGACAATCACATAATGTTACAGGTTCCGGACTGAAGCGCGTAGAGCCGTACGGCCACAGCGGCCGGCTGTAGTGATATACAGACATCGTCGAATTACGTATAATTTCCCTCCTATGATATTGATATCTTGTTACTTTGTTTCTTTCTATTAAAATGTCATTTGTGGTAGATTCCAACGTTTTGCATGGAAATGTCACAACCCACTGTTTTTTTATGATCGAGTTTTATTCTAAGTATGATATCGTGAAGTTCTGAGCGTTTTAGGTCATAGGTGTCCCTTGTAAGGCACAAGTGGTAGAAACATTAATAGCTAAATGGGGGAGAAATGAAGACAATTTATTTTCGTTCACGAAAAGTAGAACAACAAAGACGAATTAACGAAAGTAGATCTAACCCATGAACGTGAGTGATGTGGACTTGGGAGAAAGGGAGGGAGAGTGAGACAAAGATGAACGTAATTAATCACATCACGAGTGACGATGAATCACCGATATACACTCTAAAACAAAAAAATGGACGACGCACAATGAAGGAATTACCCGAATACGACTGAAATCGCTAGATGTGATGTACATGCACAAACAAGCAAACGATTACAATGTCAGAAAAATTTGATAATTTGTTCAAGAGACAGAGCTTCGCAATTCAACGACTGAGTAACGCGTTAGTCAACCTCTGGCTCTTATGCAAGCAGTAATACGCCATGGCATTTATTTGTAGGGTTGCTGGATGTCGTCCTGAGGGATATCTTGCCAAATGATGTCCAATTGGCACGTTAGATCGTCAAAATCTCGAACTGGTTGGAGGCCCCGCTCATAATGTTCCAAACATTCTCAATTGGGCAAAGATACGGGGACCTTGCTGCCCAAGGCAGGGTTTGGCAGGCACGAAGACAAGCAGTAGAAAGTGCGGGAATTAGCTTACTTCAATGTAAGTCCGGTTTGTCTGCCATGAAGGGCAACAAAATTGGGTGTAGATATCGTCGATGAACCGTTCTGTTGTAAAGGTGCCGTGGATGACAACAAAAGGGGTCCTGCTAGGAAGAGAAATGCCACCACACACCATCACTCCTGGCCGACCTGAGTGGCCGAGCGGTTCTAGGCGCTACAGTCTGGAACCGCGCGACCGCTACGGTCGCAGGTTCGAATCCTGCCTCGGGCATGGATGTGTGTGATGTCCTTAGGTTAGTTAGGTTTCAGTAATTCTAAGTTCTAGGGGACTGATGACCTGAGAAGTTAAGTCCCATAGTGCTCAGAGCCATTTCATTTCAACCATCACTCCTGTTTGTAGGGCCGTATGGTGGGCGACAATCAGGTTGGTATCTGACCACTGTCAGGAACGTCTACAGACTCGTCTTTGGCCTGAAACCTAATTGACTAGAGTAGAGCTGTCTTCAGTAAAGAGTTTCGCTTCCAAATGAGACTTCATGATCAACGAAGACTTACCTGGAGACGGCCCAGACAACAGTGGATACCAAAATGACTGTCGCCGGCCATCAACAAGAAGGAGTGATGGTCTGGGATGTCACTTCTTTTCATAGCATCATCCCCTCCAATGTCATCTGAGGCACCCTTACAACACAGCGGTACGTCGACGATGTTCTACGCCCTGTTTTGTTGCACTCCATGGCAAGATATCCTGTGTTTACATTTCAGCTAAATAATGGCCGCCCGCACACGGTCAAAGATTCTACTGCTTGTCACTGAGCGAGGTGGCTCAGGGGCTGGCACACTGGCCTCGCGTCCGGCCTTCGGGATTTAGGTTCTCCGTGATTTCTCTAAATCGCTTCAGGCAAATGCTGGGACGGTTCCTCTGAAAAGGCACCTCCGGTTTCCTTCCCCATTCTCCTCTAATCCTAGCTTGTGCTCCCTCTCTAATGACCTCGTTGTCAATGGGGCGTTAATCACTAATCCCCTCCTTCTCTTCCTCCTCCTCCTCTACCGCTTCTCTTCGTGCTTATCAAACCTTTCCTTGGGCAGCAAGGTCGCTGGATCTTTCCCCAAATTGAGGACGTTTGGTGGGTGCTCCAACCAGCGGATTTTGTCGACCGAACGCACCAATTGGACAGCATTTGACACGATATCCCTCCGGAGGACATCCAACAAGTCTATAAATCAATGCCAAGGCGTATAACTGGTTGCATAAGGGCAGAGGCGGATCCACGCATTACTGACTTGTTCAATTTGTGAAGCTCTTTCTCTTGAATAAATTATCCAGCTTTTTCTGAAATTGCAATCATTTATCATTTGTTAGTGTGTACATACATCTACCGATTTCGATCCCATTCCATTCGGGTCATTCCTTCGTGGTGCTTTCTCCTTTTCTTTTTTTTTTCTCCGAGTGTAATTACCTCCAGCGTTTCACTGCCCTTGATAATCAATAATATATCAGCATATAGGATACATCCGCACTCGTTCATCAGTTCCAAAACAAAATGAGATAATGTTTCAGAAAACATTATTTTCCTTTTCACCTTCCGCTCTCATTTTCAGACGTATAGTTACACCCACAACATGCTATGTTTCTTCGACGTAGCCATTTCACAATCCTCTTGCCCAAAATTGTGCCAATATCTCCCCTTATAACCAAAACTGTTGAATGAGAGTTCCTTGCTCAGGAGACAGCTCTTATCCCTGAAGCAGTACTCTCGAAACTGAGCAGGACATTGAAGCAAAAAAAATGGCTCTGAGCACTATGGGACCTAACTGCTGTGGTCATCAGTCCCCCAGAACTTAGAACTACTTAAACTTAACTAACCTAAGGACATCACACACATCCATGCCCGGGGCAGGATTCGAACCTGCGACCGTAGCGGTCGTGCGGTTCCAGACTTTAGCGCCTTTAACCGCTCGGCCACTCCGGCCGGCCGACATTGAAGCAGCAGTTATTTTGTTCTAAAAGTAAACATTTGCAACTCCATGGCAATTTCTGAATGGAACCGCGCTTAACGTAGCTCCACCACGGACAGTTATTGCGCACGTTATTTCTGTTCTGGTCTTGTGTTCAGCGGACCTGCTAAAGCGCGAGCCCCCCCCCCCCCTCTCAAGGTAGCCCCACGTAACTCCTGTGACTAATGAGGAAGCGGAACAGATGAGAAAGGGGGATGAAATACGACGCCCACGCTTGCGTAAACGAAGGGGCTAAGTTTGCGAGGGAGTTTGCGTGGCGAATGAGGCGCTGCCCCGAGGCTAGCAAATGAGTCGACGCTTTCTGAAGCTGTAATGAGCCGGCTCCTCTGTGTGGAGGCCCAACCCTGTCGTCGTCTGGACACCAGTCTCGCAACACGCACAAGTCTCGTATAGGTTGCACTGCGGAGCGGATTTCAGCTGGCGACATCTTGGGCTGTTGCGCAGAAACGTCAGAGTACTAGTAAACAACGAAAATGTGTTAATAAAATAAAGTTTTCGTTGAATTTCCAGAACGACCACGACACACTGAGTCACTGCAGCAGTTAAATTACAGTACCGCGGAATTCGCACAGGAGTATTCGGCGGTGGTTGAGGGGATGGGGTTCAGTGACAGCCATCCCAGCTATCGTAATCCCTTCCCAGTCGTCCACTTAGCACATTAAACAGAAACTCTAGCAATACTATTTTTCGTTGAGCGGTGCTTAAAGTATCTTCCGACGCTATGTATTTTCCAAGGAAACACACAACGCTGTCGTTTATCGACTAATAAAGTCATCAGAAGATCAAAACAAACTGCAAAACTATTTAGAAAAAATATCTGAATGGTGCGAAAAGTGGCAGTTGACCCTGAATAACGAAAAATGTGAGGTCATCCACATGAGTGCTAAAAGGAACTCGTTAAACTTCGGTTACACGATAAATCAGTCTAATCTAAAAGCCGTAAATTCAACTAAATATCTAGGAATTACAATTACGAACAACTTAAATTGGAAGGAACGCATAGAAAATGTTGTGGAGAAGGCTAACCAGAGACTACGTTTTATTGGCAGGACACTTAGAAAATGTAGCAGACCTACTAAGGAGACTGCCTACACTACGCTTATCCGTCCTCTTTTAGAATACTGCTGCGCGGTGTGGGATCCTTACCAGATAGGACTGACGGAGTACATCGAAAAAGTTCAAAGAAAGGCGGCACGATTTGTATTATCGCGAAATATGGGAGAGAGAGTCACAGAAATGATACAGGATTTGGGCTGGAAATCGTTAAAAGAAAGGCGTTTTTCGTTGCGACGGAATCTTCTCACGAAATTCCAATCACCAACTTTCTCCTCCGAATGCGAAAATATTTTGTTGACACCGACTTACATAGGGAGGAACGATCACCACGATAAAATAAGGGAAATCAGAGGTCGTACGGAAAGATATAGGAATAATAGAGAAATGTGAAGGTGGTTCGATGAACCCTCTGCCAGGCACTTAAATGTGATTTGCAGAGTATCCATGTAGATGTAGATGTAGAAAATGCGCTGTAAGATCAAAACCTATGCCTCCGACATTTTTCGACAATCTTTTTCTGTTAATCGTTGGGTAAAGAAAGTCGACATTATGAATTTTTTCATAAAAACAGGAATTATTAGATAGGAAGGTTTTCCTACAGTCCATCTCTTTAGTACGGTGTTGTACACTATTCGTTGACGCCAGCGACAAGCATTAAAAAAAAAAAAAAAAAAAAAAAAAAAAAATACCTAGCCGATGCGAGCAGGACTCGGTTCCACACAATCTTATTTATCTTGGGTATTAATAACCATTGCAGCTATATTTAGCCCTTCCTTAATGGATGACTACCTGTTTCGTGCCACTGAAAGCCACATCTTTAAGTGAACGTATCACTAAAACGTTAGAGCGGAAAAGCTCGCAACCTTTTTACCAAACATTCGTTGCCCATCAGAACAAAACACCGCTAAAAGGCGGTATGTCGTAGAATGAAACAGATGGATTCCAATATAGTGCATGGGCCCGCTTCTCCGACCTATACAGAATTTCGTGCAGGGGACGCTGCCGCGTGATGTATCATACTGACGACAAGAAAGTAAACAGCCTGCTTGTGGACGACTCCCGCATGCGCTGTTTTGACATACCGCCTTTTAGCGTGTTTTGTTCTGATGGACAACGAATGTTTGGTAAAGAGGTTCCGAGCTTTTCCGCTCTAATGTTTTTGTCATATGCTCACATGAAGATGTGGCTTACAGTGCCACGAAACAAGTAGTGATCCAATAATGAAGGACGAAATGCAGCTGAAGCGGCTATTAATACCTGAGATGACTACTCATAGCTGTGGTTGCCCAACCTACAAGGTTGTCTGAAAATTTTATGATGTATATAGATACTTCAGCATCTCCGCAACCGAAAATCTCGACGATTTTTCCCTGTTATGGACACTGATACTGGCAAGACATAGCTCCGGGGAATTCCAAGACTTTCGAGGACGTTTTGATTTTAAGTTTGAAGTCGGATATGAAATGGCAGTATCAACTTTTTTCGAATGATGTAATTACAGATTAACGCTTTTCGGATTTTTTTTCATTAGTTGTATTGTTAAACCTTGATCCTGCCAAATTTCATGATAGAATTGTAAAGTATGTATGTAAAACTGTAAACGGATCCTAGCCAATGCTCGACATACGTTACGGAGATGTAACAATTTAATTTAATTATGAATGGAAGTGAAACATGGACAATAAATAGTTTAGACAAGAAGAGAATAGAAGTTTTCAAAATGTGGTGCTACAGAAGAATGTTGAAGATTAGGTGGGTAGATCACGTAACTAATGAGGAGGTATTGAATAGGATTGGGGAGAAGAGACGTTTTGGCACAACTTGACTAGAAGAAGGGATCGGTTGGTAGGACATGTCCTGAGGCATCAAGGGATCACAAATTAAACATTGGAGGGCAGCGTGGAGGGTAAGAGTCGTAGAGGAAGTGCAAGAGATGAATACACTAAGCAGAGTCAGAAGGATGTAGGTTGCAGTAGGTACTGGGAGGTGAAGGAGCTTGCACAGGATAGAGTAGCATGGAGAGCTGCATCAAACCAGTCTCAGGACTGAAGACCACAACAACAACAACAACAATTTAATTATAAAAATCCAAATTTTTCAAAGAAACTAGCAAGACGAATAGCACTATATGTCATACATCAATGAGCTTGTTTAATTAAATGTGAATTCCTTAATTTTGAGACAGTACACCCGTTCACTTTGATTTTTTTCCCCATTTTTGTTCATCACAAGCAAGCAGATTAACTTTTTTAAAAAAATCAGGGAATAGAATATTAATTTGAAAAATGGCATCAATGAGAAAGATAAAGGACGCAGAACTTATCTTTTACGTAGCAAATTTATTTCATGACTGTATTTGATGCATATCCTATGAATACACTTAACTGGTGCCCGAATGAAAAATTTAACTAAACAATTCGCCAAAAAATGGTAGAATAGCGCAACTGAAAAGCAAAACACACAATAGGGAAGTGGAACACAATAATTCAATCATTCCATCTACATATCCAGGACAAGAGTAGTTCAGAGAGATACCTATCACCATTATGCTCATGCACTAGCTTGGAAAGAGGTTTATCCGATTCGCAAGGTTTTGTAGAGCAGTTATACGACATGGTAATCGCGCCTGCCGCTTACGAACGGCCGAACTTCAGCACGTGGTAAACTTGATTACGAGTTAACTGTTTCGAAATTAGACATTAAACCAAGCACAAATGTAAGAAATTTTAATGGTGCAATACCAGAATGATTTTGCCACCACGAAATAAAATTAACTCGGCAAGGCAGGACCCCCACCCCCCACCCCCCACCCCAACCGTTTGAACTTACACGTGATCCGTTCAGAAGCAAACCATTACAAACATTTCCTCTATGCGCACGAAATTTTTACTGAAATTCGAACACACGAAACAATTAAACTGGTGATATGAAAACCTGTTGCAGTGCAGTAAGAGACCAGAAGGATCATCGGTTACCAAACACGAGGTACAAGACGGACACAAAGAGACAATAGGATCTTCCACGAAAACATAGAAAATAAGAACAATAAAAATCACACTCGCTCGAAAACACTATTATTCTCACGTTCACCCGAAGTTATACTGACTAGCTTTTCCTAAACATATTCACTGCTAAAAATTCCAAACCATGATGTTCGGAAAGAACAAAGCACTGCCGCACTTTTAATTTCAACTACCATCATCGTCAATTTCTTTAACAAAATACATAACAAAACACATAACTACACACACCTCAGTTAAGCTGAAGTACTGAAATATACCATGAGTTTAACATAGGGAAGTTCTAATTCGACCTACTTCCTCTCAGCAGAAACCTTCTCTAGGAGCTACGAACTGCACTCACTAACCGCTACCTGCAGTGTCCTTTCTCCACCGAACTTCGCCTAACTACCGGTGCAACGTAAGCTACCAGAGGGGTAGGCTTCCGCCACCAACCTGCCAGACAAACCAACCTCAGATTAAAAGGGGTAAACCTCTCTGTCCAGGTACTGGGATCCTAAGTTGGTCATCCGGTGCTACCCTCCAAACGAGAAGCAAAAACATCAGCTGCTCCTAGCAGACGACAACCATCTCAGCGTCCCCCACAAAAGAAACCCGAAACCACACGTAAAAACACTCATTCAGTCACATTCAAGCACACATATGGCAGGGTGAAGGGAAGACGAATAAATACAGGTCAAGATTTCCTAAGGAACATAAAAAATCAAACATAATATCATTTAATAGGCCTTAGTGTGATTGCTCAGTCTTTCTGGGAGAGTTGATAAATTAAACCGCAGTCAGGCGGTGGACAGAATAGGATGCACAGAAACCAGTGAGACAAGCGTATTATGAAACGACTCCACAGAGACGTTTCACAATGTCAACGGGAATACCCATCTCTTTTGATGCGTGAGCTTGCCAGTATTAGAATATGTGACGTAAATCGCCGTATCTTTTGATTGCATTGGCTTAGAGGCTAAAATTGTTTACACCCCCAAGGAACCGTAGACATTACTATATGAAACAAATTTCAACTTAATACGTCAACCATTTTCTGAGCTAAAGATTTTTTAACAGTCAGAAAGGCATACAGACAGACAGGCAACACAATTGATCCTATAAGAGTTCCGTTTTTTTACGGACTGTGATACGGAACCCTAAAAACTAGAAAGGCTTGGGTCAGAGCTGCTAGGTAATGGAAGAATACACCACAGCGGTTTCAAATGTGATCTATAAGATATGGGAATATCTTAATAAGCAGCAGCACTGTACAAAAGTAAAGACGATTCAAGAACCTCATAGTGAACAGACTGTAACTCTGGTTCAAACAAAATTCTCGCAGCACATGACACTGTTGCAAAATTAGCAGCAGGAAAGATGCTAGTGTGCGCTGATTTAATTACGAAACACATTTCATAGAAGTCACGATTGTTGCGAACTTCCCTGACATGTTTGTCCACTTCATCCCAGACTATTTCAATAGCATTACAAACAGGGCTTTGGAACGGCCACATCATATATTTTAGTACGTTCTATTTTTCTTTTAATGCAATGAACTTTTTACAGCACGCGAACAGATATTCTGAGTCATTATCTTCTTGTAATGTGAACCTTTTCCCCAGTAAGCGCAACCCATCATGGTACCGTATGATACTGAAGAACGCTGTGGTAGTGCTTCTGGTCCGTACATACGTCTGTTTTCACAATGTCGCCAACTCTATCTCCTGCAAAACACCTTCCAACCAGTGTTTGTAAGTGAAATGCAACGAACGCTGGGCCACTCTTTCTCCTTCAGGTCGACGAACAAATATACACGTTCTGAATTTAAGATTCATCTGGGAATAACTCTTTCTTCCACTCTTCATCTGTAAATTTACCGTTTCCCAGCCCGTTTCAGACTCTCCTTTGAATTTACGGGCTTCAGAAGCGGTTCCCTCGCTACCACCTGTCCTTTCAAGCTGGCATCAGCCAGTCTCCTTTTTACAGTTGCAACACATACGTTTTTCTTGTTCATTTCTACCAACTCTGAGCGAATTTGTGCTGCTGTCTTCAACCTATTTCTCTTACTACTAAATCTGATGAATTTGTCATCACTTTTAGTTGTTTTATGAGGTCGTCTTGGTCGTAGTATGTCCTGTTGTGTGATGTCCTTAGGTTAGTTAGGTTTAAGTAGTTCTAAGCTCTAGGGGACTGATGACCATAGATGTTAAGTCCCATAGTGCTCAGAGCCATTTTTTTTGTCCTGTTGTCTTCTCGCTGTGTGCGCTCCTCCTATCGATACGCCACATTGTTTCGCCAATTGAGTGCTACAAGAGCACCACGTTTGCCTATGGATACCTCAATTCTTGGGGCCATATTAATGATGTGCACACTGTCACTAAGGAACTGACGTGCAGTAATCATATAGTTTTAAGTACACTGCAGATATCTCAGCATCACAACACTACAACGAACAACAAGGCAGTATGAATCGGCATTCATTCGTCAAACAGCTAAAGAAACATATCACTTCAGGTAACTGTTTTGTATGTACACAACACTTTTCTGTGTAATATTGCATGTAGATGAGAACAAACACATAAACCTGGCTTACCAGACGGTTGTAATCAAACGGTGTTCAGAGAGTTGCAGTGAGGGTTGTACGAGGTGCATTCAAGTTCTAAGGCCTCCGATTTTTTTTTCTAATTAACTACTCACCCGAAATCGATGAAACTGGCGTTACTTCTCGACGTAATCGCCCTGCAGACGTACACATTTTTCACAACGCTGACGCCATGATTCCATGGCAGCGGCGAAGGCTTCTTTAGGAGTCTGTTTTGACCACTGGAAAATCGCTGAGGCAATAGCAGCACAGCTGGTGAATGTGCGGCCACGGAGAGTGTCTTTCATTGTTGGAAAAAGCCAAAAGTCACTAGGAGCCAGGTCAGGTGAGTAGGGAGCATGAGGAATCACTTCAAATTGGTTATCACGAAGAAACTGTTGCGTAACGTTAGCTCGATGTGCGGGTGCGTTGTCTTGGTGAAACAGCACACGCGCAGTCCTTCCCGGACCTTTTTGTTGCAGTGCAGGAAGGAATTTGTTCTTCAAAACATTTTCGTAGGATGTACCTGTTACCGTAGTGCCCTTTGGAACGCAATGGGTAAGGATTACGCCCTCGCTGTCCCAGAACATGGACACCATCATTTTTTCAGCACTGGTGATTACCCGAAAGTTTTTTGGTGGCGGTGAATCTGTGTGCTTCCATTGAGCTGACTGGCGCTTTGTTTCTGGATTGAAAAATGGCATCCACGTCTCATCTATTGTCACAACTGACGAAAAGAAAGTCCCTTTCATGCTGTCGTTGCGCGTCAACATTGCTTGGCAACATGCCACAGGGACAGCCATGTGGTCGTCCATCAGCATTCGTGGCACCAACCTGGATGACACTTTTCGCATTTTCAGGTCGTCATGCAGGATTGTGTGCACAGAACCCACAGAAATGCCAACTCTGGAGGCGATCTGTTCAACAGTCATTCGGCGATCCCCCAAAACAATTCTCTCCACTTTCTCGATCATGTGGTCAGACCAGCTTGTGCGAGCCCGAGGTTGTTTCGGTTTGTTGTCACACGATGTTCTGCCTTCATTAAACTGTCACACCCACGAACGCACTTTCGACACATCCGTAACTCCATCACCACATGTCTCCTTCAACTGTCGATGAATTTCAATTGGTTTCACACCACGCAAATTCAGAAAACGAATGATTGCACGCTGTTCAAGTAAGGAAAACGTCGCCATTTGAAGTATTTAAAACAGTTCTCATTCTCGCCGCTGGCGGTAAAATTCCATCTGCCGTACGGTGCTGCCATCTCTGGGACGTATTGACAATGAACGAGGCCTCACTTTAAAACAATGCAAAAAAAAAAAATCGGAGGCCTTAGAACTTGAATGCACCTCGTATACAGCGTACGACGCCGAATCATCGTAGGTATGTTCGTAAATCCGTGCGCTCGTGGTGTTTGCTGAAAAAAAATAAGAGTACCATTTTCTGCCTTGAAGTGAAAAGAGGTACTGTAAGCAGCAAGAACGTGGTGTTGATGCAGGAAAAGGGGAGAAACAATCAAACATATGATAACATGCTTCCGGCACGTTTATTAGGATATGGTCGTAGGTTAAAACATGGGTTCAGCACGGTCTCCCAGCTCGGCAACATTCTGCATCCGCAACATGGCATGGTCGACAGTTGCTAGTAGCATACTCGTTATAATCAAAGCGATATGCCGTCGTTGCAATCCTTCAGATCAGGAAGAGTCCTGATACATCCATGATAGACACAATCTTTCGGATATCTCCACTATTAGAAGTCACATGGATTTAGGTCGGGGAATCTGGAAGACCACACATGCTGAAACTGCCTGAGAAGATGAGGTCGCTATCGAAGGTTTCTCGAAGCAAATCTTTCACGTGACAAGTGAAATGTGGTGTCGCCCCATCTTACATGAACATAATGGTGTGGACACAGTTTCGTCCTTGCAAAGACGGAACCATGTTTTGCAAAAGGTGGTCCTTAAACATGTATATTACACTCCGCGAGTGCACAAATTAATGAACATACCTACAATGTATCAGAATTCTGCTTTGTATACAGCCCATACTGTAGCATGCGGAACACCATCAGTTTAGTTACAACTACCACGCATTCACCAATGTTGTAGTATTAATTTGCTTCTCAACCGTAGCCGTAGTATTATATGGTATTTACAAGGAATTAGTTATTAGGTTTACTGAAATTAATGAGCAGTAGTGTACCTCAAATTGAAAAGTATCTTCAACATTTCATCACCATTCGAAGTAACACAAACAATGGGAAAATGGACATTTCATTACTGAACTAAATGAGATCAACAAGTCTGTTTGTGTGGCCATCCTCCGTAGCAAGCATATAAATATTTGTTTTGTAAATAAAACTACCTTTTCCTGCTGCTAGTTACTTTATTTATCCCATACGCGTTTCGCCTTCTCCTGTTCTAAGGCATCATCTGTGAGATCTATAACGATACAGTTTTGTTAGTTATAGATTATCAAACAGTTCACTTCGCGATTTTTTGCGGAAAAAGGTGATTACTTACGATTTGCTGATCTGCGTTTCCTCACATCTGGTCTGGAGGTCGCACTACCACTTTTATCACTGTAATATAATCACACCTTTGTGTTCTCGCCTTCCACACACTGTTCACCATGTTTCTCACTCTTTTTTGTGGTGGACTATTGTTCTTTTGTCCGCCCCTCGTGGTCTCGCGGTAGCGTTCTCGCTTCCCGAGCACGGGGTCCCGGGTTCGATTCCCGGCGGGGTCAGGGATTTTTCCTGCCTCGAGATGACTGGGTGTTGTTGCGTCGTCTTCATCATCATCATTCATCCCCATTACGGTCGGAGGAAGGCAACGGCAAACCACCTCAATTAGGACCTTGCCTAGTAAGGCAGTGCGGGTCTCCCGCATCGTTCCCCCTACGCTCTGTAAAGAAGCATGGGACTTCATTTCCATATTTCATTGTTCTTTTGTCACTCGGTCAGGAATCAACAATAAAAAACACCTCCTGACCATGCAAAAAAAATTACCACATACATAAAACCAAAGCAGAAGGGAAAATCCTGTTGAATGACCAAGTACACATGCCAAGCAATTTCCTTATTTACACTAACAGATAAAATAATAGAATAATGTTCACAAGAAGTATTAATATAATTAATAATAGAACCCAACATCTTTACACTCACTCATCCATGAACCCCTCCACAGAATATGGAAACGAAAAGTCAAAACAGCTGTCACCAAAGTTTTCAGCCACTCGTTAACAGCTAGTACACCCGCAACCCCCACTCCCCCCTAAAAAGAATCGTCTGCTCTGTCCTCCTCTCTCTCACACTCATACACACACACTGAAAGGTCTCTGTTGGATTCCTTTCATGTTAATTTCTTAAATCTGTTGTCATTTACGGCATAAATTCCTCTTCTAAATTTACTGTGGCGTTTCTGACTATATGGGAGGAGACTGAGTAGTGGAACGTGTTACTTTTACACACAAACAAGAACGATCTGTCACACTACTACACTTTAAAACACAGTTTATATGTAATTCATGTCACACAGTCTCATACGGAACCTACATCCGCTTTATTTTATATACTGTATATGATAAGATACTGTCATCCCCCTTCCCTTCTGTGTGAGAGGATGAATGAGCAAATGTATTTCTAGTTGCATGCTTGAGGGTAGCAGACAAGCCTGTCTGCTAGAGAACAGTAGGACCAACGTCGGAACAGGTAGCTACGCTTTCTAAAAGCAAAGAGGTTTCTATCCTTAGTATGGTCCTGTCCATCGCTTGTCATGTTGGTATAGGAAGCTGCCCCTCTGGCCACTTCCGTTTGTATTTGTGAGCCCCCCTCAGGAAGGGACCAAGTCAGTCTGTCCGTGGCGAGCATCTGAAGTGGTAAGATCTCCGGCTAAGCGCGTCTCTGCTAAGTCCGTAGGACAACGGATTTCTTAAGTTCAGCCTAACTGAAAATTTAATCACCTTTATTTCAGGTTTAGCTCTAAGATATCTAATGTTATCTTAAATTGCAACGCAGTGTAATTCGCGTGTGAAGTTCAGATTATTTTCTGGTAGTTGCTTTGTCACTACTTTGTGAGTAAAGTGGAACCACGTGTTGATCAGTAACTCTAACTAAGATCATCAATCTTAAATGCGAATGTGCGTGAGATTATAACGTCTCGTCTTGACAATATTTTGCAATATAGCAACTTTTCTTTATGTTCAACCCACGTGGGGTGTACTTTGTGAAACCAGTACCACGTGCTTATACAATTGTTTGACCCATCAGGTTAATAGTAAACGATAGTAACCAGTTCGAGGTTTTTCTTTTGTAAATTGCTTTTCGATCTAATTTATTTTAATTATCAAAATTATCGTGGAGTTACACTCTTTGTGTAAACCAAGTTGACCACATGAAGCATGTGGTGTAATCATCAAAGTAGCCCTCAGGTATTCTTTTTGGGAAGATTTCACAAAGAGTAAATATGAATTTAGTATACCAGTGTGTGGTAATTACATGACGGACAGGATTGTACTACGAACGTAACTTCTTTGGGTGAAAATTGAATCAGTTGGTAGTAGTTAATTTTCTCTTGCATATGTCTCAACGTTCTTTGTGTGTTGTTTTATGAATGCGGTGTTGTATGCAGTCTGCCAATCTTGGCTCCATATTTGATGTGTTCCATAAGATTACAATCTCACATTTTCACAATCCTAAATAAGGCACCAGTTTAGTTAGGAATCAAGTTTAATATGCTGAAATTTCAATGATCAATGTTAAAATAAATTTCCAAATATAAACTGATTTATTTCTTTTTATTTAAATTATCTTTTATATATATATATATATATATATATATATATATATATATATATATATCACCGGTTGTCGTATGACTGTTAAAAGATTATAATTAATGTTAGTCTGGTTGGGAATTTGGTAAGCTAGACTGGATACCTGGTGAAACAGTTGCTCAGTAATGCAAGGTTAACTTCCCCAGACAGCTCACAGATTTTAAACTGCTTTTATTGGCTATCAGTGCCGCTTTCAAAGAAAATTAAAGTAACAACGTTATACATGGTGACCCTGTTCTGTGATTCCGCTAGACTCTGGAATCTCTTAAACGTTAGATTGCGAGTGTTGTATAATCTTAATTTTTTTTCCTACAGCGCTCAAACAACTTCTGCGTTGTTTCTGAGCCGACTTTCAAAAGATTCACGGCGTTGTTGAGCGGTGTTGTGTTGTTTGTCTTGTTCTGTTTTCTATATTTGTTTGTTTTATATGTATGTGTTTTTTTTTCTCGATTGTAAATTGCACTGACTTCGATCAAAGATATAAATTTGTTTTGCGTGTGAAAAAGTGCGTACTAGGTTGGGTACCTTTCGTGTGACTGTCGTAATTTTTGCGGGATACATTTATTCTGATTAGTGTGTTGCGTACCGGGCATAAATTGAACTAATGCAGACTCGTAACCAAGCTAAAAGTGGGCGGTCCAACAACTTAAGCAACATGGACCATGGGGATAATTTGATTTCGAATATTAACACGCCGGACGGTTCCGAAAATGCAATGGGGAATACTTCAGAGGAAATGCAAAACGGGACGAACGGGCTCACATCAGAGCCAGAAATTAGTTTGCCTCCAACTAACCAAATTGATTTGGCTGAACTCATGAAAGCCTTATTGCAGCAAAATAAAGAAAACGCAGAGAAATCTGAAAAATCGATCCGAGAGCTAGGCGAACAAATGGCGCAGAAATCTGAAAAATCGATCCGCGAGCTAGGCGAACAAATGACCCAGCAATCAGAAAAATCGTTCTGAGAACAAAAAGAATCATCCGAAAAATCGATCCGCGAGCTAGGCGAATAAATGACGCAGAAATCAGAAAAATCGTTCCGAGAACAAAAAGAATCATCCGAAAAATCGATCCGTGAGCTAGGCGAACAAATAGACGAAAAACTAATCCAGCAGACAAATAAAGTTGACAAGTCGATGCAGAGAGTGTCCGATGATATCTCACAAAGAATAAACAATCTGGCAAGTGAAATAAAAAGTGATATTATGAAAGAATTAGGCCGTACATTTGGACAAATCGATGATCGTCTGCAAGCCTTAGAACAGGGCAAGCGGAGTCGCGATACGGAATCGAAAGAGAGCGAAGAAAAGCTACTTAGGAATTTCCAAGCGCTGAGAGAAGAATGCCAAAGAGAACACCAGCAGGTACTCTCGAGGGTCCAGGAGACGGAAACGCATTGTCTAGCGTCCATTAGCAACACAGTAGTGGACAACAGTCAAGCGATTCACGCTCTCGAACAGCAAGTAGAACAATTGAAGCAGACTGGGGCGGAGGACAACAGACAAATACATGATAAGATTGCGGCATTAGCGGACATCGTAGGCACGATGAAGGTGACGGAAAGCGAGAACAATACTACACCGGTAGCGGTCGCAGAGACCGAAGAAGTGCGTTCGCTTCTTAGATTTCAGAAGGGACAGTTCGAAGTGAACAGGCGGCACAAAGCTGTAACAGGCGAATTACAAGAACGTGTGGCGCATCTGGAAAACCGCATGGCGTGTGATTCCGAACTCGCCAATACCACTAAAAATAGCCGTATGGACAGTGCAGAGAGGGACTCTGGCCACGAGGGAGATTTTGATGACAGGGAAGAATGTATTTTGAGGGGCAGACATGAGAAAAATAGAAACATTCAAGGGCCTCGCCTGGAGGAAATGCGGGGATTTGATTTCAAACATTTCCTTACGGTGAGAAAGTTTGAGATATTTCGAAATTCGCAAAAAGGAATACATCCACGAGCATGGCTCGAGCAATTTGAGTTTTGTCTTCCCTCCGACTGGGCAAGTTCACATAAGATAGAATACATGTGTGGCTATTTGGAAGGCGAACCGGCGATTCGCATGAGGTCGGCAGCGCGTCACTGCAACTCCACTCGGGAGTTTCGACAAGCCTTTCTGTCCGCCTATTGGTCGGAAGCGGCACAAGATAGGGTCAAGCATGGCATAATTATGCTGCCAAATTTGAACCAGTCTGCTTTCGGCAGCCCAGCACGCCTATTCGACCACATGCTGCAGGCAAATCAATCTCTATACGACCCATACGGGCCTGCAGAACTAATTAGGATATGCATCACCAAATTGCCGATGCACTTGCGCCACGTCATTCTTGCGGGACGATGCAAAGAGGACGTGGAAACGTTTAAGACACTTCTCCAAGAGTTGGAATATAATACAGCAGAATGCCCGCCTAATCAGGCACAAAGTTATTACGGGGCACAGCAGCGCGATCGCAGTCGTGGCAGTAGTACTAATCAACGGCGTGACTGGTCGTCGCGACGCGAACGGAACAATAATCGGAACCGGCCGTATAGAAACTGGGGTAACAGTCGCGAACACAGGTGGAACAACGGAAATGATCGAGGACGTGGACAAGATCGTGAACGCTACATGTACGGCAACCAGAATCGATACTACAATGAATACGGTGGGAATAGGACTGTAGGTGGAGCACCTCATGATGTTGAAATTCGGCCGGCTAACCCTAGACATAATCCAGCAAATGGAAATGAACAAAACCGGCAATGACAAACGATCAGCGCAGAAGGCGCCCAATCGGAACAAATGAGCGACATGGCATATGAGTAGAAAGGACAGTGAGGAGAGGACGGTGAGGAGAAAGAATTGATTAGTTTACATTTGTGATAAATGCATTTTAAATAATATGTTGGTAAAAATAGTGATAAAGATGTTTCTATGTGATTGATTGAAGTGATGTTTGTAGTTTTTTTTCCTTGTGCACTTAGGATTTAGGTTGGTTTAAATGTGAAGATAAAAGGTTTCTTTGTGAACGAGTGAAATGCTGCTTATGGTTTTTTTTTGTGTAAATTGAAAAGAGTCGCTCCTGAGAGAAGCAAGATCTGTGTTGAATTAATGCAAAACTCAGGGTAATATCCGATCTGTGGGTATTATGGGATTGGCAAACCCAGCTCCCCAACTGTTAGTAGACTTGTTTCCGATTTTCTGCTTTCAGTGCTACTATTTATCTATTACTATTCTATATCTGTCAGTATAAATGAAGATCTCTTACTATAGTATGCGTGCTGTATGAATATTTTAAGATACGAGAACTCTGAGAAAGGAATGAGTAAGTTTGGAATCTTGAAAACAGGATGCAATAATACGATTGTTTAACCAATGGCTTCCCAATATACGCTAATATGTTAATATTGATGATATATGTCTTTTTTTTCTTTATAGCTGAGTACGTAAAGTGCTGCCTGTGGATTTCGTAAGTAGATTGATTCCCTTCAAGGTGAAAGAAGAGTTGTGGTTTGTGTAATTTACGTGGCCCTGAAATAGTATTGTGGCAGTCAAATGACGAGCAGTTTTCCAGCAAATGGAGAATGGAACGGAAATATGGATTCTTTTTGTAGTCTTGATTGATGTTGAGCATAAGCCTGAAAAATTATTCTGCGTTAATACTTGTCCTATAAAAGCGACGTTTATGTGTTTTGCTGATGCTGTGAGCATTACAGCTTACTGTTTTCGCTGGTGCGGAATGCACTGCAGCCTATATGATTTGTACTGAGGAAATTTCCCTCTTGAAGGTAGAGGAAGATTAAATAATTTTGATTATGGGACCGAAGGAAAGCTTGGTGTAATGTAATAAGGATGAAGCAAAACATTTGTCATTTAAACTATAGGAGGATTCGGATCTTTTGTGTCTGTTGTAAGTTAAATATGTTAAGATGAAACTGTTTTACAGAACATAGGAGACCACAATTTTGCCATTCATGAGAAATGAATCCAGAATAACCACCACAGGCGAAATAACTGATTTGGAACCGAAAGGTAACTTAAAGAAGGAACGAAATGGGTAAGAAAATGTAATCTAACCTGTAGGATAATTTTTTTTTTACCCTTCTCAGAGTCATCTGCGTGATTAATTCTTGTGATAACGTAATTTTAGATGAAATTGTCTTACTGTTTTATGTATAAACATATGAGTATGATTAATGTATAATTGCGAGTCTCTTATCAGGTGTGTGAACTGGTATAAATGTTTTGATTTGCAAATAACCATTGTTCTTTCTTCTATGTATGTTTAAGGAACGTTTCTCCATGTTTATCATGTGACAAGACGTATGCCGCGAGCGTCAAGAAGAGGACGAATTAGAACAATGTTGTAGTGGTGTAAACACTTTGTTGAAGTAGCATTGAAGTAGCTTGTTGGATTAACTAGTAGTGTATAGAAGTAGAAGTTTGAGTAATGCATGTTTATGGGTAGTTAGTTTGTAGAATAGACAACAGGTGTGCATGTGTGTGTGTGTAAATAACATGTGAACCCTATGCTGTCCTGACCTATACTTGCACAAGGCACAATCCAATTCATTTTAGTGAATTAATAAGTAGCGTTTGATTTATTAAAACGTAAGTGAACCACATTAGTGATGTGGATTTAGGTATTATATTGTCAGTTCATTTAATTTTGATTTTTAAACTGTCAAGTCATTTCACTTTTATTTTTTATATTGTCAAGTCATTTAACTTTTATTTTTATATTGTCGATTCATCTAACTTTTTTATTTAAAAAAAATTAAGTCTCACTTTTGTTCTTAAATATTGTGAAAGACAATTGGTATTATGTATGACATTTTGTAATCACATAACTATGATGAGCAATTTCTGTGAATGCAGTTGAGTAAGTTAAGCAACAACATTATAACACAAACACACACACTGTATAAACATTATAAACAGAAGTTAGTATCGAACATATACTTCGTTAGGTTGGCATCAAATAGGTAAACATACCAAAGAAGATGAAACACGTAATGGAGTCGCAATATTTACGCTGTGAAAAGCAGTGTACGACGAAATAGTTGTATCGAGTGACAAAAGAACAATAGTCCACCATAAAAAATGAGTGAGAAACATGGTGAACAGTGTGTGGAAGGCGAGAACACAAAGATGTGCTTATATGGCAGTGATAAAAGTGGTAGTGCGACCTCCAGACCAGATGTGAGGAAAAGCAGATCACAAATCGTAAGTAATTACTTTTTTTTACAAAAAATCGCGAAGTGAACTGTTTGATAATCTATAAATAACAAAACTGTATCGTTATAGATCCCACTAATGATGCCTTAGAACAGGAGAAGGCGAAACGCGTATGGGATAAATAAAGTAACTAGCAGTAGGAAAAGGCAGTTTTATTTACAAAACAAATATTTAAATGAGATCATCTTATTGCAAAGAACTTTGTAGGTGTAGTTCTTTCTGATATTGTCCACGTGCTGCAATTTCTTTGTTCACCTACACAGCTCTAAAATAATGTTTTTTTCTCTTTTTTACTCTAGATGTTCACGTTCCTGATGACCAGTAGTTTATCGCAGCAGTAGTTGGAACAGTTGTACATGACAGTGACAGAGGAAAATAAAATTTTATTTTAATGAATGTTTAGAAATTGTCCTTTTGTTTGTTCTTTTGAGGGCTGTTACAGTTTGAAAAGCCTTCGACGCGGCAGATTTAACTTCAAATGCAGAAGGTACTGTCATTTCCAAACTGAAGTGTGCGAATAAACAACAAAAGAAAAACGAGCTCGCCTAAGTTACAAGCATATCAGATGTCTCAGACAGGAGAATACCGCCATGAAGTGAACACTGATGCGATGAGAATTATTTTCAGAGTCGAAAGGAGCACAAAGGAGCCGCCACCTGCACACCGTGTCTGGTTTTGAGGCGGCGCCCGCCGCACGTGTGTAATAAGCTACGCCATAGCACGTCATGTTGCTTTTGCATGGATGCCGTATATTTCCTCACTGCTCAAACGGCAAGAAACAGGAAAGTGGTATCAGATTTATCTTTTGAGGAATTCCGAACACACAGTGTTTGTAGTGGCACGCCAATCATCTGAGTAGAATTTCATGGAAATACGCATAAAACATGAAGAAGATTGCTCCACAGCACCAGCAGATACAATTTTGAAACAATACGTGTGACGTCATGTGCAGTGTTTACTTTCTCTTCTGCATCTTTCGTACTACAGTGTGCATGACAAGACGCTACATGAGCATTCGTGACAAGACGACTTATAACTGTGTCGGTCTTGGTGACTAAACAGTGTTTTGCAATTTCCCCAAACCAATTTAGACGAATGTTGGGATAGTTGCATCAGAAATACTACTGTCAATACCTTCCACCATGTTTCTTTAATCTGAGTTTCTGTAGTGTAAGTAGCAACGACGCTACCACAGATAGTATACAAGTATACAAGGAGATACAGAATTATAACGGCAGAGTGAATTATGAGTACCATATTTGAATTGAGGATGGGCCCAATGGTAAATGAATCCAGGAGGTCACATGAAAGTAGTTTTTATAAAGACGTCGCGAAGAGATGTGGATTGCAAAAGAAAAAAATAAATAAAATCATCTTTATCACAACAGTGCTCCTACTCGCAAAAGAGCTTAGGCAACACAAAATCTGAGGGATCTGCCGTCCGAAAGTCCATCCTATTGGCACAGAATAGGCGCACTACTTCCACCAAGTACCACACCTAATGTACACTACTGACCATTGAAATTGCTTCACCAAGAAGAAATGCAGATGATAAACGGGTATTCATTGGGCAAATATATTATACTAGAACTGAAGTGTGTTTACATTTTCACGCAATTTGGGTGCATATATCCTGAGAAATCAGTACCCAGAACAACCACCTCTCGCCGTAACAACGGCCTTGATACGCCTGGGCATTGAGTCAGAGCTTGGATGGCGTGTACAGGTACAGCTGCCCATACAGCTTAAACACAATACCACAGTTCATCAAGAGCAGTGACTGGCGTATTGTGACGAGCCAGTTGCTTGGCCACCATTGACCAGATGTTTTCAATTGGTGAGAGATCTGAAGAATGTGAGGGCCTGGGCAGCAGTCGAACATTTCCCACAGAAAGGCCCGTACAGAACCTGCAACATGCGGTCGTGCATTATCCTGCTGAAATGTGGGGTTTTGCAGGGATCGAATGAAGGGTAGAGCCACGGGTCGTAACACATCTGAAATGTAACGTCCACTGTTCAAAGTGCCGTCAATGAGAACAAGAGGTGACCGAGACGTGTAACCAATGGCACCCCGTACCATCACGCCGGGTGATACGCCAGTATGGCGATGACGAATACACGCTTCCAATGTGCGTTCACCGCGGTGTCGCCAAACTCGGATGTAACCATCATGATGCTGTAAACAGAACTTGGATTGTTCCGAAAAAATGACGTTTTGCCATTCGTGCACCCAGGTTCGTCGTTGAGTACTCTATCGCAGGCGCTCCTGTCTGTGATGCAGCGTCAAGGGTAACCGCACCCATGGTCTCCGAGCTGATATTCCATGCTGCTGCAAATATCGTCGAACTGTTCGTGCAGATGGTTGTTGTCTTGCAAACGTCCCCATCTGTTGACTCAGGGATCGAGACGTGGCTGCACGATCCGTTACAGCCATGCGGATAAGATGTCTGTCATCTCGACTGCTAGTGATACGAGGCCGCTGGGATCCAGCACGGCGTTCCGTATTACCCTCCTGAACCCACCGATTCCATATTCTGCTAACAGTCATTGGATCTCGACCAACGCGAGCAGCAATGTCGCGATACGATAAACCGCAATCGCGATAGGCTACAATCCGACCTTTATCAAAGTCGGAAACGTGATGGTACGCATTTCTCCTCCTTACACAAGGCATCACAACAACGTTTCACCAGGCAATGCCGGTCAACTGCTGTTTGTGTATGAGAAATCGGTCGGAAACTTTCCTCATGTCAGCACGTTGTAGGTGTCGCCACCGGCGCCAACCTTGTGTGAATGCTCTGAAAAGCTAATCATTTGCATATCATAGCATCTTCTTCCTGTCGGTTAAATTTCGCGTCTGTAGCACGTAATGTTCGTGGTGTAGCAATTTTAATGGCCAGTAGGGTATTTCTGACCTTCCAAAATCACACTGCACATACAGAATTCAGACGCCGGTAAAACGGTGCCGAAGTGTATTAGCCTAAAAGAAAACACATATCTATGACAGAGTGCGTTATGATCCAAGCAATGCAATTTTCACTAGCCAGGCTGATAGACTTTCACCTCGAGCTTGTGTTGACAGACTACGTAATATGGCATACCATTTCGTGTGAGACAAATGATGAGTACGTGAATTTGAACCATCGCATGTGATTTCGATAACTGCCAGAAACGACACATTTAAGTGTTACTAAATATGGTCAGATAGCCAGCCAATGATACTTGTACATACGGCATGTGTAGGTGTGATGGTTGTCAGCATTGTGTTCACAACAGAATGCTCACGCCATAAAGTGAATTAAATTTGTCCTGCCATTGACAGTCGGCAACTGGTATCAAAACGTGAAGAAGTCCACAAGCTGTGATAATACTCTAACTTAATCAGAATCGGAACTTAGTCCTAATCCTAGGAAACGTAGAACACTTAGGTACTGTGAAGATATTTATTATAAAAAGTAACACTCAAGAAATGCAAACTGAACAGACATTGGCATACGTTGACTCTTACTCATTAATCTAAATCTTAGTCAAAACATCTATCACTTGACTCAAAACCGTGCCCCCGCTTATTCGACGGACACACTAAGTGTTTATTACTCATTAGCATCGAAGTTAAGAAAGCCTCCATGCTGACTGTCACTGGCAGATAAAAGCTCAGAGATGAAGCAAAAGGAACTTAATTCATTTACTATTAAAGATTCCGTATCTGCTGAGCCGTGGTGTGCGTGCATCACCGAATTCAGTGCTGGGAAGAGCAATTCTGCAGTGCTTATGTGCAGACGAAATGCGTTCTGATTACACAGAGGACGTGAAATAGTGTACGCAAAGTCATAGGGTCAAAAACTACTTCAGTCCAATCTTGGTTCAAATGACTCTGAGCACTGTGGGATTTAACATCTGAGGTCATCAGTCCCCTAGAACTTAGAACTATTTAAATCGAACTAACCTATGGACATCACACACATCCATGGCCGAAGGGGACCGATGACCGTGGCAGTCTGGTCCCTTTAATCCCACAAACCAACCAACCATGCCCGAAGCTGGATTCGAACCTGGGACCGTAGCAGTCGCGCGGTTCTGGACTGAAGCGCCTAGAACAGCTCAGCCACCGTGGCCGGCTTCCAATCTTGGACATGAATTCTGCTTGCTCATAAGCCGAGAGCAAAGACTTAAGTTGTAAAGAAGCACTTCGTATGCCTTAGTCTCCACAAACGAGGGCAGATTCGTTTCTCCGCTCGCCGAGTAACGAATGACTCCGCTCCTTGGTGCCCCTGCGAGGAGCCCGTTCTGGCGGCTCTTCGACGGGGTGGCGGACCTCGGCAGCGAGCGCTCCCGTCGTCCTATTCTCTTCGGAGCCATAAAAACTACCCTACCTTCAGCGCTATCTATCTCAGCCCGTGGCTCTTTCGAAGACCGCAGACACTCTACTTCCTCCTGCTGTCAGAACAAGCGCGAAATTAGTTTCCAAGCATGCAACTGTACAGAGATGTTCTTATGAGCTACACAGTGTCAACCAATAAATGATTAATAATTCGATAACCCTACCTAAATTGCGATCGAATAACAAGTAAATATGAACTATGCAACGTCATGTATTGCTGCAAAATCTTGCCATCTTACACCTTCTATGTGAAAATCAAATATTAATCAGAATGTACTTATTTGAATACTTATCATATCAGCTACATACCTATTCTCCAGACAATATATTTTTTAACTGAAAGTATACAGTTCAGTCGATTATTAAATTTTCAGACTAACCAGTATAACGTAAAGCGTAGAGTGCTAGCTTCCGAGCTAGAATGGTTAGCTGATCACAGTTCGACTCCGCCATCCAAATTACTGTACATTAGTTTATAATACCAGACAGTCTGAGTGTGGTTTCCAGGCGGAAAGTGCTGGACTCTTTCGTTATAGCTGTCTCAAAAGAAACGCTGTACATAAACACAATACACAAACGCAGAAACGCACATACTAAAATTTAGATGTTTCACCACCAGATGGTGTATCTGACTTCTCCCATCTTCTTACATGTGCGGACCTAGCAAAATATTTTAGGTAATGGACTTGGATGAAATTGCATACAATGTTCGCTAGTAAATAAAATTAGTCACCTACTTCGGCTTGTAGTTTCCTTGTTAAGGAAATCAACATATTTTTCCTGTGCCACCAGACCGAGAAGTGTGTGGTGAATCAGGTTTTTGGGAGACTCTTAATGCGTCAGCCTTGGGTTTGAAGACTGGAATTAAAAACTATCTCCTGGTTGTGAGTAACTTTTTCCTTAAATAAAATATATAAAACAATAAGATCATCTCTACACTAACAGCTTTCTCGTTTGACGAGAATGAAGGTTTGATGTAAGGAAATTCGTGTTTTTATTTCGTTAGCAGTAAATGCTTATTGCATGTTGTTGTTACATTTACATTAAAACTGAATGCATTATAAGGAACCAAACATCAGTACGCTACAACTTCAAACCAAAATTAGTTTATGGGTTCCGCGATTTACAAGCATTCGTAGCTGTAATTTTTTTTTTTTTTGTAAAAGCTGAAGAAGAACACTAAGTTTTATATATAGTTAAGGCTCACCGGCCGTTTGACCATCTTCTTCTGTGCGGATGCGCAAACAGTGCCCGAAATCTTACGGGAATCGGCAAGAAGCTGCGAGTAATATTAGGCAGGGGCACTATGAATATAGTGCGGGACAATAAGTTGGGAATGTCGGTCTCACGGGAGGCGTGCCAGAGATAAGTCCTTGCAGTCGCACTATCCTCTGTGTCCTCGGTGGCTCAGATGGATAGAGCGTCTGCTATGTAAGCAGGAGATCCCGGTTTCGAGTCCCTGTCGGGTCACACATTTTCAACTGTCCCCGTTGAGTTATGTCAACATCTGCATGCAGCTAGGGGTATTCATTCCACTGTTATTTCACATTAAGTTTTGTTGCAGTCAGTGCTACAAATTAAAGAAACGCATTGGCAGTTCTTCCATATCAAACGAATAAAAACTACTACTAATAATGAACTGTAGTTTATTTTCAGAAAAAGCATTTCCTGTATACAAAAATCAGATGACGGACTTGAATCGAAACCTACGAATTCGGATGATGATGCCTTCAGCAATCGCCCATCGATCCATTTGGCCAGCTATTTGTAGCCATTGGAACAGCAGTGACAGAGAAAACTAACATGTCGATTCTTTAACACTACAGAGTGTCGAGCTAAAGCCAGATCACCTCCCAAATTTATTCACTAATAAAAATTAGTGCTAAATTTCATTGATATGCTTACCCACAAAAATGATAGCCTTTCTTTATTAGATTTAAATCGTCGTAATGGGACACCAGGAAGAGTAACCATCCATTGAAATAAATTTAGGCTAATTCCGGGGAGGATGAGTACATCCCGAAAAACAGAAGATAGTGACAAAGAAAATAGTCCGTTAAGCTTCATATAACTCAGTAATTAAAGAAGTAATTGGCTCATGGTTTCCATTATGCTTGCTGTAAGCTAGCGATCACAGCGTCAAACATTAGGAGAGTGTGGACGCTATTTGGCACCACTTATTGTGGTTTTAAGGTTGTTGTCGTGGAGGAGCGTGGGCTGCCAAGCGAGACATTGCGCCGTGTTCGCAGACTGCGTGCAGCCGTCGCCCCACTTGCAACTGCACATGCGCTTTTTGCTTCGACAGTTGACGTCAGAGCGAACTTCGTTTGAGCTCATACCAAATGTCAACCGCGCGAGAAAAATGTGATGTACCAGCCCTCGGTACAGCTCGTATTACATGAAGCCTCCATAGGCTCTAAGATTACACACTCCTTTCCTGCGTCCCTGAGTAGCAAAACCTCTAATGCGTTGTTGCATTCGCAGGTTCAAGAAAAACTTTCAAATTCCCCTTCTCTACTTCCACAGACCCGCTACTTTCCAGGCAATGTGCCCTTTGATATGTATAGTGTTTGTCTCTCCTAAGAGTCGTCAGGCGCATTTACTCTGGTGTTTCAGCAGATATTTGAAATTTCGTTTTAGTATTGCGCGGCTGGAGCAACTCAAGTGCTCATCACGGCTTCCATGCAACCCCCAGTGTCGACGGAAAGCAAGGGTCTGTTTCCCGTTAAAAACAAAATGATTTTTCAAGGGGAATTTTAGGCGTCCATTCGATAGAGCGGTACCAGATTAGTCTCGTGCTATATTCATTTTATCGATACGTTTTAACAGGGATAACAAAACTCCAGCGGCGGCAGCACTGCCCTGGCCCAGGTGGACTGCTACCACCAAGGAAGTCCGCAGCTCGTGGTCGTGCGGTAGCGTTCTCGCTTCCCACGCCCGGGTTCCCGGGTTCGATTCCCGGCGGGGTCAGCGATTTTCTCTGTCTCGTGATGACTGGGTGTTGTGTGATGTACTTAGGTTAGTTAGGTTTAAGTAGTTCTAAGTTCTAGGCGACTGATGACCATAGATGTTTAGTCCCATAGTGCTCAGAGCCATTTGAACCACCAAGAATGACGTGCTACGAAGTCGCTGCTGTATTGGTGTTTATTCTTCGCGTTTTACTATCCCTCTTAAACGAATTGACTGGAGCCGGCCACTGTGGCCAAGCGGTTCTAGGCACTTCAGTCCGGAACCGCGCTGCTGCTACGGTCGCAGATTCGAATCCTGCTTCGGGCGTGGATGTGTGTGATGTTCTTAGGTTAGTTAGGCTTAAGTAGTTCTAAGTTCTAGGGGACTCATGAGCTCAGATGTTAGTCCAATAGTGCTTAGAGCCATTTGAATTGACTGGATATGGTTATGTTTGGCTACTTTAGTTGGGCCAGAGAACTCTGTTCATTCCATGTACACACATTCCACGCCATTGTGCAGCCACCACAACCTTGCACAGTGCCTTGTTGACAACTTCGATCAATGCCTTCGTGAGGTCTGCGCCACTCTCGAACCCTACCATCAGCTCTTACGAGCTGTAATCGGGACTAATCTGACCGAACTACTATTTTCCAATCGTCTACGGTTCAACGGATATGGTCACGAGCCCAGGAGAGGCGCTGCAGGCTAACGAAGGCACTCGCGTCCATCGTCTGCTGCCACAGCCCATTAACGTCAAATTTCGCCTCACTGTCCTGACGGCGATTTTCATCGTACGTCCCACATCGACTTCTGCTGTTATTTCACGCTGTGTTGCTTGTCTGTTATCACTGACAACTCTGCACAAACACCTCTGCTGTCGGTCGATAAGCGAATGCCGTCGGCCAATGCGTTGTCCGTGCTGAGAGGTAATACCCGTAATTCGATATTCTCGGCTCGCTCTTGACAACGTGAATCTACTGAATTCCCTAACGATTTTCGAAGTGGAATGGACCATGTGTCTAGTTCCAAGCAGCATTTCGCCTCCAGAGTCTTTTAATTCCCTTCGTGCAGCCATAATCTCGTCTGAAACCTTTTCACACGAATCGACTGAGTAGAAATAATACCTCCGTCAGTGCAGTGTCGTACGCGATGCTACCGGCATGTGTATATGTGCATATCGCTACACCACGACTTTTGGTACCTCAGTGTTACTAGTACACGTGAAAAACAGTACGCAACTTTTTATTTCCTTTAATCATAATGTGTATCACATTTGATTTTTCCGTACAAACTCAGTGGATTTATTATGAAAAATGACGATCCTATCCTTTTCTAAGGAACTTTGGACGCTACTTCCGCTTCCATGAATGCCTCCCGCTTAAAAATACCGTGCTTACCTTTGCTATTAACAGCCATTAAGGTTACAAGTTATAAAATAAATTAAAAATAATAATATATTAATTATTCTATCTGTATGATGGTGTTTGTAATTGTAATTGATATTTGCTTATCTGGAACGTGGACGTTTAATTATTCGGTATCAGACGCTTGACAATGGCTTTTTCGTAAAGGCAATGTTACTCGTAGTTGACCGTGAAATAAAACTGAAATAAACGGACTTCGTAAATAAATTGTTTCCAAAGACTGCTGCGGTAGGTGCGGACTCAAATCTAAATCTCAATATTAGAATAATTTGCCAGCCATGTCAATACGTCGTACAGAGGTGTCTGTCTACTAAACATAAAAAAGTTACACAGTTAGTTAAATCAGATATATTCAATGAATAAGCCTACAGTTCATTATCCTACTTACTTTTATAAATATAAATTCTTTACAGAGTCGAGTGCCTAGTCTGGTTGCAACTCGCAGTATTCTTCTCTAACATGAAATATGGTGGTGTGCCAGACAATAAAATAAAATACGTGCTTCTCGCACCACTTCAACCAGAGCTCTCCCTCTTTCTTAATTAAACATAAGAGTAACGTAATTGTGCTTTTGTTTTATCAGCGACACAGCGCTGCAGTTGTATGCCATAGGCTTTATTTATTTGTCACAGATTATTTATTTAATTAATATTTCGCGTTTCCGCGGAAACTCACGCTCGGCATGCAAATGTGCCTTTATATTGCCCCCTGAATTGCGAGGCGAAAGGACACACCTGCAGGCGAGCAATTCACCTAAAGGCACAAGAAAATCTAAGTTATCTACAACTATTTACATGACCTACATTATACACATTATACACATTATATACAAAATTTGAATAACGCGGGTGCGCCTTAAAAGTTCTTATGTTGGCAGATAGAGTGTGCGCATGCGCAGAAGCGTCTGTGTGACTGCCGTTATGTCGTACAGTTAGATCACGCGGCACAGTATTGCAGTTCATATTGTTCGTGTGCGCGCGTTTCTCAGTCGTTGCACAAAGAAAATATTCAACCAAGATTACATATGAAGACTACATTCTATGACAGGTAACTTAGTTTTAAATTTACAATATTTGTTATAACACAATACAACTTAGATTGTTGAATGTTCTTAGTTACATAGTATTGTTTTGAAATACTTCAAAGAAAAATGTCCGTATGTTTCAGGTGCGTTGACCTATACACATCGTGTCGTTATTACAGTTCATATTCATCCGCTGCACAATAATTTTTTACAGGTTAGTATCGTCGTGGTAAAGTTTTTTGATCACAGTAACATCGTTGTATAACAACGTGATTAATACATAAGCGTGTCCATTTCTCATCTCCATTATAGTCGTTGTGATGCAGTTCGTTGTGACTAAAAGCATTGCTTATTACAGATCAGACGTGACCCGTCGAGTAATTGGTCCACGTGCAGTTCGTTTTTTTTTACATTCCGTGGAAGCTTGGTTGCAGAACCTCGGACGGCACATAGCTGGCGTCGATCCTTGGACAGTCCAGGTAAGAGTGTCCGTCACATTTCGAGAACATTTCATTCCCTGAAGTTCCAACCAAAATTCTTCCACCCGTCGTGTTGTTTTCTGGACAGGCACTATGTGTCCATTTAATCCAGTTAACATCTTGAAGTTAGGTACTGTAGTAATGTCACTAGACGATGCACGAATTATGCACTTCACATTTTCAGTTTTTCGCTGAATATAGTTCACCTAAATGTTCGTAGTTATTAATCAAAGAAATCATTCATCGCGTTTACATAGATACGCTGCATAATGAATGGCATTAACCGTTTCTTTCACATAGGTTTCTGCGTAGTTGCAGAGTTAGTAATGTTCGTTAATGTCCGTGAACAGAGGTTCACTATGCAATGTCTTTTTGGCACTCGTTTTGTTCAAATTTTTTACATAGTACAGTTACATGATACATCAGTTAAAAAAAAAAAGTAATTATACATACACACGTCACATATTTTCTTAGCATAAACATAATACAGTTGCACATAAACATGTTTGCATCATCATTACATAGCTATAGGTTATTACATTGTGTCACGTTTGATTACATGAATTGTCGATATTTACATCCTCTTTAGCGGTTTTGCTGGGATATTATCGATGTTTTTTGTGATGTCATCTGAAATTAAGATTGGTTAGACACAACATTCATTACATCAGTAGACAAGACCAGGCGTTTTCACTACTCAATAATATTCAAAATAGTAAGAGAGAGAAAATGTTCGATTCCTCGCGTTTTGTGCGTGTGTGTAGAGTGTCTGTGTGGCCTTGACTACTGATAGATGCTTTTCGTGTTGAGAGATGTGCGTCTAATCTATTTCTCAAAGTAAAAGATCGCTTCACAGGTGACGTCTGTCAGTTCGTCAGGTGTCACACCAAGTCAGTGGTACCTTCAGTAACAAATGTTCCGTGAAAAATTAATATGTCATCCACTGCTACGTAATCATAAATTTTAGTTTAATATTCCGTCCTTCAGGTGGTGCCGTGCGTTGAAAGAAGAGTTCTTCTGTCTTCAACTGCGTCACTGGAACCGCTGAAATGAAAATTTCTATACTACTTATTATCTGTGCTGTAACAACAGAGTTTTTCGAGTTGCTTAGCAATATTTTGATGGGTATGACCTTGACATTATTCAGCATGAAATGCTCTAAGATCTCGGTGTGCGTATAGCCCAATAATTTTGTTAGTTCTAGGATGTTGTAACAGATACGCACCAGGATGCGGTATGTTAACAATTATATAAGGTCCTTCATATAGCAGACGCCACTTAGCGTTGCATCGTTTGAGTGCTACAGATTTATGATGAGTACGAAGTAGTACAAGCATTCCTACCTCGAATTTTTGTTTTCTTTTTATTATGTTTCTGTGATGTTTGTTTCGTATTTGTGCGTGATGTGTCAATGTAGTCAATACTTCTTTTATTTTCTGTTCAAGTGTGATTTCCTTGTCTGACAACTTAGGTAATGGTTCTATCCACTGATCGTCCTGTTTGCAATTGAACATGATCTCGTTAGGTGTGTAATTTGTATCGTAAATATTTAAGTTATTGTGTACGTCTTCGAAAAGACTTAGGTAGGACACCCAATTAGTATGTTTTGATGAAATATAGGTCCTCATGAATCGATTTAATTCTCGGAAAAGTCTCTCAGTCGCGTTACATTGTGGGCTAAACCTCGAAATAAATATACTTTTGATGTTATTGTCCTTCAAGAAATTTCTCCATTTGTACCCAGAGTAGTATGCTGCATTATCTGACAGAATTGCTTTAGGTTTTCCCACGTGCGTCAGGTAATCACTTGAGAATCTTCGTATTATAGCACTTGCAGTGGCGGATTTTAAAGCATAAAGTTTTACATGTTTAGAAAATATATCGTAAAAAGCTAAGATATATTTGACGCCTCCAGAGCTTGCTGGATGCGGTCCACTGATGTCAGTACACAGAATTTCCAGGGGTTTACTGGGTAAAATAGAATGTAAATCTGTTTTTGTGGATAAATTCTGAGGTTTTGATTTTTGACATATGACACATGTTTTCAGTTCCCTGTAAATTTTTCTTCTCATATTGCTAAAATAACAGTATGTGCTGAGCTTTGCTAAACACTTTTTTGTCCCATAATGACCCCAAACTAAGTGTGTGTGCCAAATTAAATTACGTTCAGACTCTTTGGGAATGCATACACACCAGTTAGTAGCATTAGGATGTCGTCGATAAAATAGCACATCATTGTGTAACTTGTAATACTTAGTCAAAGGATGATTGTGTTTTTCTACCAGTAATGTTATTATCTTATACCAGTGAGGATCAGATTTTTGTAATTCAGCCATGTTTCTGCACATATCAATATAATATTGGTGATACTGCTTGTCTTGCATTAAGAGAATCCTGTAGTCATTTATATTTTCTAAGTCACTGTTGGTATCATTCATACCTTGTGGAAGTCTAGACAAAGTGTCTGCAATGGTGTTGTCCTTACCTCTTATGTACTTAATTTCAAAAGAGTAGTTCTGAAGTGTAACTGCCCATCGTGATAGTCTAGGATGTACAAGTTTACAAGTTAACAAAAGTGTCAGGGCCTGGTGATCGGTGTAAATTACTGTATGTTTTCCAAATAAATAATAATTGAATTTCTTGAATGCCCATACTATGGAAAGTGTTTCTAACTCAGTAGTGGAGTATGTACGCTCACATTCAGTTAAAGTACGACTTGCAAACCCAATAATTCTTATCTGTTCCTTTTCTTTATTCTTTACAACTTGAAATAAGCAACATCCCAAGCCAGTTCGTGAAGCGTCACAAGTCATACAAAAATCTAAATTGAAATCTGGATGGCTCAATAAGTTTGCACCCACTAAAGCATGTTTAATTGTATTAAAGTCATTCTGGCACTGTTCCGACCAGATCCAAACTTGATTCTTTCTGAGTAGATTTAGCAGATGTTTACTGTTCAAAAGTGGTGTTGTTGTTGTGGTCTTCAGTCCTGAGACTGGTTTGATGCAGCTCTCCATGCTACTCTATCCTGTGCAAGTTTCTTCATCTCCCAGTATCTACTGCAACCTACATCCTTCTGAATCTGCTTAGTGTATTCATCTCTTGGTCTCCCTCTACGATTTTTACCCTCCACACTGCCCTCCAATGCTAAATTTGTGATCCCTTGATGCCTCAAAACATGTCCTACCAACCGATCCCTTCTTCTAGTCAAGTTGTGCCACAAACTTCTCCTCTCCCCAATCCTATTCAATACCTCCTCATTAGTTACGTGATCTACCCACCTTATCTTCAGCATTCTTCTGTAGCACCACATTTCGAAAGCTTCTATTCTCTTCTTGTCCAAACTAGTTATCGTCCATGTTTCACTTCCATACATGGCTACACTCCATACAAATACTTTCAGAAACGACTTCCTGACACTTAAATCTATACTCGATGTTAACAAATTCCTCTTCAAAAGTGGTTGTGGCAAAAAACGTCTAAAAAATGAACATAGCCCAAGGAATGATTTTAACTGCTTTTTAGTTCGAGGGCTAGGAAAGTTTCTGATAGCATCTAATTTACTGGGATCAGGACGTATGCCCTGTGAATTAATGATATGTCCTAAATATTTTATCTCACTGCAACCAAATTTTGATTTTCTTAGGTTGGCTGTGACTCCAGCTTGTGCAAATTTTTCTAAAATTCTTTGAAGTGTGTCAACGTGTTCATTCCAAGACTGTGTAGCTATCAGTATATCATCTACATAGTGTGTGACTGTCTCAACTAAATCGTCGCCAAGCACGGTATCCAGGGCTGTAATGAATACCCCAGAGCTGACATTCAGTCCGAAGGGTAGAACACAAAACTGATAGGTTCGCCCCCCGAACATAAATGCAGTATATTTCCGTGAATCAGGAGTGATACCCACCTGCCAAAACGAATTAGCGAGATCTATTGTGGAAAAATATTTTGCATCTAGAAATTTCTGTAATTGCTCTTCTAAATTTTTGGGTTTTGTGCGAACCGGTAAAATTATTTCATTAATTGCTCGTGCGTCTAACACTAACCTAATGCTTCCATTCGATTTTTTGACAACAAGTAGAGGACTACAATAAGGTGAGGTGGATGGTTCAATGACCTTCCAGTCTAACATTTGTTTTAATTCTTGCCACACAGCAGGTCGTTGAGATAACGGTACGTTATATGTCTTATGGTAGAAGATCTTGTGAGGCTTAACTTCAATCTTGTACACATACGTGTTGATAACACCCAATCGTTTGGTAAAAACTTGTAAATATTTGGATAACACTTCCTGTAGTTTTATACGTTCATGTACACTGAGAGCTGTAGCTTCACTTATCTTATGATCAAGCAATGTTTTCAAGTCCATTAGCTCTGTGTCAGATGAGTGTGTTTGCATGTCTTGAATGTCTTTGTCAAGTACTAACTGAACCTTGTACCCTGTACAGTGTTTGTCATGCTTTAGAGTTCTCCTGTCCAAATCAATAATAATTACCCTGCTTTTATCATTTAAAATACATTTACCTTTGGAGAAGTCTATAATGCAGTCCTTCTCGCTCATAATATCTATTCCTAATATGCAATTTGTCACAAGGTTTTGTACAACCAGGAATGGCCATTGTACGGTTCCATTACCTATTTTAACATTTACAAAAACTTGCTTCGTAACCCTACATGACTTATTACCTAGTGCAGTAGTTATTTTACAGTTTTGGGCAGGAAACTCAGGCACAGGTTCCAATTCACACATCTTTTTATAGAAATTAAAAGACAAAACGCTCACAGCTGCACCTGTATCTAGGATAACAGTAGTTGGAATCCCACCTACTACTCCAGTAGTAGATGCTAAAACAATTTCATTTGTATTTGAACGACATTGTGTACTGTCTTGCAAAAGTTCATCTGATATATTCTCATTGTGGTTGTATCTTATAAATAAAACAGGTAATTTTTGTTTAGAATTATTCGGCATATCATTATTCTGTTGTTCAAGTGTGGTGTCAAATAACTGATTAACATTGAAGTCGCCCCCCAAGAATTCTTCAGCCACGACCTGGGGCATAGTAGTGACTGTTTCTAGTTTGTTGGATTAGCATTTGTACTAGGTACTGACACAGATTGAGGTTGTGCATCAGGTGTCATTTCTATTATATTCACATTCGGATATTGCCTATTATGATCACCAAACTTTTGCGGTTGTTGTTGCTGTTGCGCATTATAACTTACCTGTCGGTCGTAAGGTATGCTCCAATTTTGTCCTGGTGTCTGCTGTGGTAAAGCAGAGTTTGAATGAAAGTACTGATCGTTACGAGTCCAACCTTGATGCTGTCTTGGCTCGTAGTTGTTATTATTTCTATTTCTGTTTGTGTTTTTGTTGTTGCCTTTGTATCCGTTGTTACCGTTGTAGTTATTACCGCGGTGCCTTTTGTATGGATTGCCGCATGAAGTGTTATTACTGTTGTAACTATTGTTTGTATTGGAATACGCGTGTTGATTTTGATTTCCGTACTGAGACGGCATGTGAGTTTGCTGTTTTTGTTGTACCGCGTATCCAACTGTGGACGCGCCAGAATTGTGTTGGCAAGCCTGCATGTTTTGCATACCACTAGTGTAAACATTGTGGCTGCTGTTTTGCTGCGCGAAGCGCTGGTCTTCAAGTAACATGTCAACCGAATCTAAAGCTGTTAAAAAATAATCTGAATCGTCATCCGGGATATGTAGGAGTTTTTCTTTAATGTTGAAAGGCAATTTGGCCTTCAACGCACGGAGTATATCACGCGTTGCGACTGGTTCGTCAAAAAAGTGTCCCATGTTCAAGTATTTTTCAAAATATCTGCGTAAGTTACCATTTTTACTGTTAAAAGTTTCAGGTTCTAAAATTTGTCTTCTGAGTCGCTCCTGGACGGATTGCGACCAGAATTTGTTCAGAAAAGCACGCTCAAACTCACTGTACGTGGTACATACGTCAGCTTGACTGTATGCCCAGACAGCTGCATCGCCTTGGATGTAACCGACAATATATGAAATCTTTTTCCGGTCACTCCAAGTGCGTGGAAATGCGTTACTAAAGGATTTAAGAAAAATCACCGGATGAATGGTTCGTTTTTCTGGGATAAAAATCTGAAATTGCCTGTGTTTCATTAAGCTTTCTTCTTCCTTCGTATTGTGATATGGATTTATTCCACTGTAATTACTGGTATGTTCAGCTGGCGAGTAATTACGATAATGTTGCTGTGGTTTACCATGATAATAGCTTGTGTTTGTGTTTGCACATCGTGGTATGTGTTGTAGTCGTGGTGTGTTTTGTTCTTGTGTGTTTGTCGTGTGCGGTATGTGTGTGTCATACTCGAATGTATATTGGTTCCTGAACTGTGCATTTTGACTGATATTTTCGTTACATTCAGACTGTGGTCGATCGGTGAATTGTCTCATGGGTGCAGTGACGGATTGTACAGCGTCACTGATCAGCTGTTTGTTATTAGTAATGTATTGCGCTACGGAGTCGTGCACAATTGTTGGTAAATTTTCACGTAAGCATGTATCAAAATGTTTGTCTTTGTTCACTACCCAATCATTAAATTCCTTATTAATATTTTGAAAATGAGCTGTGGCATCAGATTGTAAGATGTCAGTCAGGTGTTGTTCAACATTGTCAAATTTATTCTGTACGTCAGTAATTCGTTTTTCAAGGTTGTCATGTACTGAAGGATATGTTTGAATTTGTTCAGTAAGAACTTCACACGTGACATTAAGGTTTTTTACTTGTGTCTGTAAAAGTGCTACGTCAGTTGTAGTCTTTTCTTGTCTCGTATTAAGCTGGGAAAATTTAGTACTGAGTTCAGTCATCTGTTTGGTCAGTGTGGCGTCTATAAGTTCCACACGTTTACATAAAGTGTCATTACCTGTCTTGAGTGCTATGAGGTCAGATTTAATTGCGTCATTTTGTGTCTTTAACTGTTCATTTTGTGTCTTTAAGGTTGCCATATTTTCTGCGTTTTGTTTCATTAGCATTTGTAACATGTCGGCAATGTTTACCGTTTGCAAGGTCTCTGCCCCCGCCGCGTCATTAGACGTGACGTCATGCATTAACATGGGCTCTGATTGAGACTTTGAAATTTTTGTGGTGGACGGCCTATTGTCAAAATTTTCGTCAACACTTGCGTCAATGTTTGATGAATCGTCACTACCGGTTGCTGTCGTAAAGTCATTTTCTAACACTTGTCTCACGTCCGAGTCGGATTGCGTCTGAATAGTACGTCCTTGCTGTTCCATTTTTGCGTATTGTTTTCTAGTTATTACCATGCCACACGTGATATATGTTTCAAGAAAATTTTTGACACTGATTTTAAAATAAAATGTAGTTGAGCATGAATCGCTCGTAGCAACAATGGCTGTCTGTTAATTTAAAAATATAAACTGAATTCCAGATTATTGGTAATGGCTGCTGGCCATGTTACATGATATCGTACAGAAGTCGGCCATATTGTACACTCGTGTATTGGTATTGTTGCATACGTTATTGTTTAGGGAAAAGTACTGAGAACGAAATTTATCACTGAAACTGTTATGCGGAAAAGAAACACTACAGAATTTACTGAAAAGCTAATACACTGAATTATACGTCTGGTCAAGCCTGCTAATGCAAAGATGCTGCGTCTTACCTTATTTTGCTGGAAGCTTCTTTGCGTCTTCCGGCAAAATTTCAGAATTTGAAAATATCTTCCAATTTTGTTATCTCTCATACATTGACGTCCAGGTCCAGAAAGTTGATTTTTTACATGAAACAAAGAGAACAATGTAACAAATGACAAAATAACAAGTCCGACACGCAGTCGCCAATATAAAATAAATTAAAAATAATAATATATTAATTATTCCATCTGTATGATGGTGTTTGTAATTGTAATTGATATTTGCTTATCTGGAACGTGGACGTTTAATTATTCGGTATCAGACGCTTGACAATGGCTTTTTCGTAAAGGCAATGTTACTCGTAGTTGACCGTGAAATAAAACTGAAACAATCGGACTTCGTAAATAAATCGTTTCCAAAGACTGCTGCGGTAGGTGCGGACTCAAATCTAAATCTCAATATTAGAATAATTTGCCAGCCATGTCAATACGTCGTACAGAGGTGTCTGTCTACTAAACATAAAAAAGTTACACAGTTAGTTAAATCAGATATATTCAATGAATAAGCCTACAGTTCATTATCCTACTTACTTTTATAAATATAAATTCTTTACAGAGTCGAGTGCCTAGTCTGGTTGCAACTCGCAGTATTCTTCTCTAACATGAAATATGGCGGTGTGCCAGACAATAAAATAAAATACGTGCTTCTCGCACCACTTCAACCAGAGCTCTCCCTCTTTCTTAATAAAACATAAGAGTAACGTAATTGTGCTTTTGTTTTATCAGCGACACAGCGCTGCAGTTGTATGCCATAGGCTTTATTTATTTGTCACAGATTATTTATTTAATTAATATTTCGCGTTTCCGCGGAAACTCACGCTCGGCATGCAAATGTGCCTTTATAAAGTACCGCTCATATTGGCAACACTGTCGCCTGATGAGTTTCACGCCACGCCAGCGCCAGACGTGGAGCTTTAAACTCTTAAAGTTCCTACCCTCCTAGTTGTGATGACTGTAGATTCACTGTGTGAGCACCCTCACTCAGAGTCACTTCTCTCCATTGAGAATGACAAGCTGCGTTCTGTTATCTAGCCACTCTTCAATCCAAACACACAATTGGTCTGATAGTCCATATGCTCTTACTTTGTTCATTAAACGACTGTGGGGAACTGTATCGAACGCCTTGCGGACGTCAAGAATCACGGCATCTACCAGGGAACCCGTGTCTATGGCCCTCTGAGTCTCGTGGACAAATAGCGCGACCTGAGTTTCACACGATCGTCTTTTTCGAAACCCATGCTGATTCCTACAGAGTAGATTTCTAGTCCAGCAAATAAACAATGTTTTCAGCCTTCAGTTGCAAGGTAATTTTACTCGTTTACCTAGGTTTCGATTCCAGTAATGGAATCTTCTTCAGAACAACAATGAAATTATTTTGTGAGCCAAACACTGGCCATGTCACAGATTAAAAATTAAAACATTAAAGACGCATAATCGTAAGATTATGTCAGTCAAGCCGCTTACGTGTGGTCCTGATTTATGGCCGGCGCAGCTCCGTCTACGTTCGCCCTAATGGTTTTAATTTTGACTGACATAATCTTACGATTATGCGTCTTTAATGTTTTAATTTTTAATCTGTGACATGGCCAGTGTTTGGCTCACAAAATAATTTCATTGTTGCTCTGAAGAAGATTCCATTACTGGAATCGAAACCTAGGTAAACGAGTAAAATTACCTTGCAACTGAAGGCTGAAAACATTGTTTATTTGCTGTACATTTCACAGTTGCTGACACGCTGCAATATGTTAAAGATTTGTAGATTTCTAGTCTGCAGAAAAGTCATTATACTCGAAAATAATACGCGATCCAAAATTCTACAACTGATCACGTTACAGATATAGATCTATAGTTCTGCACATCTGTTCGACGTCCCTTCTTGAAAATGGGGATGAGCTGTGCCCTTTTCCAATCCTTTGGAACGCTACGCTCTTCTAGAGACGTACGGTACACCGCTGCAAGAAGGGGGGCAAGTTCCTTCGCGTACTCTGTGTGAAATCGAACTGGTATCCCATCAGGTCCAGCGGTCTTTCCTCTTTTGAGCAATTTTAATTGTTTTTCTATCCCTCTGTCATCTATTTCGATATCTACCATTTCGTCATCTGTGCGACAATCTAAAGAAGGAACTACAGTGCAGTCTTCCTCTATGAAACAGCTTTGGAAAAAGATATTTAGTATTTCGGCCTTTAGTCTGTCATCCTCTGTTTCAGTACCATTTTGGTCACAGAGTGTCCAGACATTTTGTTTTGATCCACCTAGTGGGCTACTCGTTAGCATTTTGCTAGTGGCTGTGAAAGACTGATCGAGGAATTGTGTGACGTTTACTCGTGGTGTATGTGAAGAAGTGTCGTAGCACACATCAGTTAACACGCCCTCTCTACTGTCTCTATAACCGATGCAAATCATGATGACCGCCTGCTTAATAGCATGCTGGTCCACCTTTGGAACGCAATACATCAGCTATTCTGCGTATCATGGATTCGACAAGTGCTTAGCAGATTTGCGGAGCCACGCAGTTCCTGTAAATTATGGATCAGTTGTTTGGTGGTGCGCAGCTGTCGCGAGGCACTATCCCTGATGAGCTCCATTAAAAAAAAGCTTTGTGTTCTGCCTTACGGCAGCTCTTGTCGCGGGGGAAGCCTCGTCAGGGAGGTCCACCGCATCAGCGTCTAGGGAAGTGATTCCAGTGGTGGTTTCCCGTTGCCTTCCACTGATGATGATGATGATGATGATGAAATGATAATGAGGACAACACAACACCCAGCCCATGAGCGGAGAAAAACTCCGACCCACCCGGGAATCAAACCCGGGCCCCTTGGCGTGACAGAACGCCGCGCTGACCATTCGATGAGCTCCATTGGGTACAGATAAGACAAATTTGGTGGGCAAGACGTCAGCGTTAGGTCGCTTTCGTGAGCCTCGAACCATTGTAGCAAGATTCTCGTGATCTCAAACGGGCAATTATCCTGCTGGAAGTCGTCATCGCTATCGGGTGAGACCTCACGCATGAGAGGGTGCAGGTGGTTCACAATAATGTTCCTGTAGTCCATAGCTGTTTTTTCGAATATTGCCACAGGTTCATGGAAGTCTAGGTGAATGTCCCCCACAGCATGACACTGCACCCAATGGCCTGCGTCCATGCGCGGTGCACGTTTCCAGCAGCCGTTCGCATGGATCACGGCGTATCTGGACACGCCCGTCGACCTACCGCGAGCTGGCCGCGGTGGCCGAGCGGTTCTAGGCGCTTCATTCCGGAACCGCGCGACTGCTACGATCGCAGGTTCGAATCTTGCCTAGTGCATGGATGTGTCTGATGTCCTTAGGTTAGTTAGGTTTCAGTAGTTCTAAGTTCTAGGGCACTGATGACCTCCGATGTTAAGTCCCATAGTGCTCAAAGTCATCTGAACCATTTGAACCATTCGACCTACTGCGATAAGAAACATGATTTATCCGACCAGGTGACACGTTTGTGTTGACCTGTGGCCCAATCTAGATTATCCCGAGCCCGCTGCAATCGTAATTGACAGTGTCGGTGTGCCAACACGGGACCACGTGGGGTCGTCTGCTGCGGTGCCCCACGTGCATCAAGGTGTGCTTTGAAGTACTTGTGACTGTATCAGTATTGTATTCCGTCGCCAGATCTGCATCTGCTTAACCGAGTAGATAAGTTTCCGACCTCCAAATTCTGTGACGTGGTTTGGTCGTCCAACACCTTGTCGTCTACCTGTGATTCTGTTGTCCTTCAAGCATTTTGCGTAGTCGCTGACGACACTGCGTAGATGCTGTTTGCGAGATGTTCTTTTCCTGCCGCCGAACGATAACTATCTTCCCTCTGCCAAAGTCGGAGATGCCAGTGGTTTTCCTCATTTGTGGGATGACTCCACATTTGTCTCTGTTCCATTTATCTATTTTCATTACCGTGCCACGTGCTCGCAACGTTACCACATGGCGATCAATCCCGTGCTGGGCATTGTTCGTAATGTTTTGGCTCATCATAGTATGTACATTATGTGATCAAAAGTATCCAGACACCAGGCTGAAAATGACTTACAAGTTCGTGACGCCTTCCATCGGTAATGCTGGAATTCAGTATGGTGTTGGCCCAACCTTAGCCTTGATGACAGCTTCCACTCTAGGAGGCGTACGTTCACTCAGGTGCTGGAAGGTTTCTTGTGGAATGGCAGCCCATTCTTCACGGAGTGCATCTCTGAGGAGAGTTATAGATGTCGGTCGGTGAGGCCTGAGACGAAGCCGGCCTTCCAAAACATTCCAAAAGGTGTTCTATAGGATTCAGGACAGTACTCTGTGCAGGCCAGTCCATTACAGGGATGTTATTGTCGTGTAACCACTCCGCCACAAGCCGTGCATTAGGAATAGCTGATCGATCGTGTTGGAAGATGCAATCGCCGTCCACCAATTGTGGTTCAACAGTGGGAAGCAAGAAGGTGAAAACAACAAGGGGCGCAAGCCCCCTCCGCGAAAAACACGACCACATCAAACACCACCGCTTCCGAATTTTACTGTTGGCACTACACACACTGCCAGATGACGTTCACCGGAAATTCGCCATACTCACACTCTGAAATCGGATTGCCACATTTTGTACCGTGATTCGTCACTCCACACAACGTTTTTCCACTGCTCAATCGTCCAATATTTACGCTCCTTACACCAAGCGAAGAGTCGTTTGTCATTTACCGGCGTGATTTGTGGCTCATGAGCAGCCGCTCGACCATGAAATCCAAGTTTTCTCACCTCCCGCCTACCTGTCATAGTACTTGCTGTGGATCCTGATGCACTTTTGAATTCCTTTGTGATGGGCCGGAAAGATGTCTGCCTATTACACATTACGTCCCTCTTCAACTGTCGGCGGTCTCTGTCAGTCAACAGACGACGTCGGCCTGTACACTTTTGTGCTGTACGTGTCCCTTCACGTTTCCGCTTCATTATCAAATCGGAAACAGTAGACCTAGGGAAGTGATTATTGAGAAGTAGCGGTGTGCAGTGCTTGCTGAGATGTCGTAGTGAAGAGTGCTTGTCGAGAAGTCGTAGTAGAGAGTGCTTGTCGAGATGTCGTAGTAGTGAGTGCTTGTTCCATGTTTTATGCAGTTGTTTGATGGGCTAGACAACAGATGTTGTTCTAATGGAGATATTGTAATGATTAGAGTGCTTTTCGTCAATATATATGACGGTAACAAAACTCGCTTTTTTTCTCATTATTTCAATGTCTTGAATAATGCGTCATTACAGGTTCAGTCAACAAAGCATCTCGCTCATGTTCTTGTATTAGAGTGTAATTCTGGTTTTCTTCCGTACTTATAGTATTTCTATTTTTTTTAATTACTTCAGTATAAATGGTATTTAAAAATTCTTGTCTTGTTGAAGAAGAACCGTGCCAGATGTGCACGTTGAATCACACTCCCACACACAGAACAATTACACTTGCGTTTTGGTTTCGTAGGTTTTATAGTTGCTGGGGACTTAATTAATTAATTGCGTTAACAGAAAATTTCATTTCATTCTTTGTTGTTGTTCTATGCAGTCAGATTGCATACAAAAACTAGTCAGGGCCAACTGGTTATGAGACTGCATAACCGGACAGACAGTAAAAATATTTGCATAATACATAAAAAATTAATTAAGCCCCCATGCACGTGGCGACCCTGCCAGGATCGTCCCTTGGAATTCTTCTGATTGTAAAAATAGTAGACAGTAGTATTGATGTAGTAATTTGTAGTTTAGTAATTGTAGTCTATATTGCATGTGTAGATTTGGTAATTGTCATTCTTCTAATGGTATTTTTTTTTTTGCAGAATTTAATTTTTGTTGTCTTGTACACGGGTTTGACAATTTTGTGCAATTATAAAGAATTCAATTGTTCGGTAATCGTGTTTGTTGGAAAGCTTTTCGTGTGAATGGTATTGTTGGAGATAGTCTCATTGTGTGTAATTTTCGTATCGTGACGAGTTTTGTATGTTTTGTTAATGATTACGCGATCGATGAAAAAGGCAAAAATGATGGATAGTGAGAATGACGAAATTGTTAACATGGCGAACTCGCCAACACATGAGAATAGTATGATGAATAATGAGGTTGAAGACAATTTAATAAGTCGGGAAAATAGTCCAGAAACAGTTCAAAATTTTTCACAATCAAAAAATTTACAGAATACGAAATTAACGCTAGAAGATTCTGAAATAGTATCGAACTCAGATAGCTTTACTGCTATGACGAAGGAAGTTAGTTTTACGGGAAATGTTAGGGGCGAAAAGAATTTCGAACAAGTTAATATGGAGCAGTTGATGAGGGCAATATTAAATTTTCGATCTGAATTTAAAACTGAGATGGGAACAATGGGATCACAATTACGATCTGAATTAAAAACAGATATAGGAACAATTAAAACTGATATGGTAACAATGGGAACACGGTTAAACTCACTGGGATTACAGATGGGAACTTTGGTAACACGGTTAGAAACTGATATGGGAACAATGGAAACACGGTTAGACTCACTGGGTTCACAGTTAGGATCTGAATTAAAAACAGTGGGATCACAGTTACGATCTGAATTAAAAACAGATATGGGAACACAAATAAGAACAATTAAAACAGAGATGGAAACAATGGAAACATGGTTAGACTCACGAATAGGGACATGTTTCGAAAATATGAAAGATGAATTAAAGAAAGAAATTAGAGAAGAAGTACAACCGATTTTGAATGCTCACAATAATAGATTAATTGCAGTAGAGATTAGACAAAAGGAACAGGATAGAGAACAGGAAGAAAGAGATCGCGCGATAGTACAAAAATTTTCAGAATTAAATTTACAACGTGCACACGATAAGGAAGAAATACTTGAAAGAATAGAGGAATCCGTACCAAATGACAGAATAAATAACCTAACACAACAGTATGAATAATTAACTACTAAATGTGTTAATACTGAAACCCAAGTCGCGACACTTACGGAAGACGTAAATAAACAGAAAGAACGAATAGGTGATTTATCGGAAAGAGTTGAGGAGATTTCAGACAAAATCTTAGTTTAAATGGGGACAGAGATTCAGATGATACAGCACCATTGCCATTTGCAGAAACCGAAGAGTACCAGAACATAAATAAGCATGTTGAGATTCACGGAAAATTTAATGAACGCGTTAAAAGGGAATTTGAGGCATTAGGAAAGCAAGTCAAACAAATTGAAAGCAAAATCGTAGGAAAAGACGGTAGAAAAAATTTGGAATCACCGATAGAAGCGGGTTTTGAAGATAGTAATTTGTTTCATTTACGAGATGCAACAAGAGAGCGCCAGGCGCGCGAACTTGACAATAATCGACATTCGGACTGGGACAGACGCGGTAGGTCTTTGTCACCACGAGGAGAAAACTTTGACTATAAACACTTCTTAACTGTTCGGAAATTTAAGAACTTTCGCAAATCTAAGAATGATATACATCCATGTTCATGGTTAGATCAATTTACGTACGTATTTCCGCCAAATTTGCCACTAAGTCACAAACTGAAATTTATGTGCAGCTATTAAAGTCCTCAGGGGATTCACTACACTAAGTGAATATGTGCCGTAGCGTGCACAGGGCCCCGAGCTGTAGTAGTGCTATTTCCCTTTTAGTTTTCTTCACTGCTACCTACTCTTTTACTATTCTTTGCATCTATCGTAACAACTCTTGAACTATCAATCTATCTAGAGAGCATGTAAAAAATAATCGGATATGACTATTTTACCCAAAAGTGATTTCGGAAATTACCGTTTGGACTTACTGTATCTTCAGCAGCATTCATTCGTAGTTTAAACGAAATTTTACCTGTTTATCTTCGTGACAATATTACTTCATATGTTGATGACATTCTTATTGCTAAACATTCTTGGAGTGAGCACAACAAAATTTTGGATTCATTATTACGTATTTTTGCAAGAGTTGGCATTACAGTGAACTTGAAAAAAATCTGAATTTGGTCGTTCTCAGGTGAAATTTCTCAGTCATATTATTTCTACAGAAGGTATTCTTCCTGATCCAGAGAAACTAGACGCTATTCGTAATTATGCTCTTCCTACCACAAAACGTGATGTTCGTAGTTTCCTTGGTGTCTGTAATTTTCTTAGACGCTTTGTTAGATTGGACAATTTGGCCACACCTCGTTAATGCAAATTATGTCAAAAGGCTAAGCCGCCGACTATTTCTCACAGAGCACCGTTGTTTCCTATCATTCCAGCGAAATTAAAGGACATGGCTGCAGTCGATTTGTTCGGTCCAGTGGTTCGTTCTACTATTGGTTTTGCGTACATTTTCGTAGCAGTGGAACTGACATCAAAATATGTGTGTTTTACACCTTTACGCAAAGCAACAGCTCGTTCAGTATCTAATGCTTTCATCAAACATTTTCTTAAAGAAGTTGGTCATGTTGATAAGGTTATATCAGATAATGGATCACAGTTTCGCTCTAAAATTTGGCTTCGTACTCTACGGTGTCGTAAGATTAAACCAATTTTCATTTCACTTTTTCACCCTCAATCTAACGCTTCAGAGAGATGGATGAAGGAAGTCAATAAATTGTGTCGACTTTATTGTCATCAGAATCACAAACGTGGGATCAGTATCTTCATATTTTTCAAAACATTCTGAATGAACTTCCTAATGACTCAACTTCTTTACCGCCTATACTGATATTAAAAAATAAAGCACCGACAAATCGTATTTCTGAAATCGTTCCTTTTCCGCCTACACGGAAACTGCGGCATTCTGAAGTTGTCAACCTGGCTCTACGAAATATTGCATCTGCGGCTGCTAGAAGAGAGAAATCAGCTAAGCGTCCTGGTCGTTTAAAAACCTTGTCAGTTGGTCAAAAGGTGTTAATTAAGTCTCATCGTTTGTCTCACAAAGGAAAAGGCTTGTGTCGCAAATTTTTTCTGCTTTATAACGGTCCGTATAGAGGTCGCAAAATTATTCATGATAGCACAGTCGAAGTAGAAACTCTTAAATCTCGGCGCTCTAAGGGAATACATCATATATCTAACGTTAAAATTTTTGTGGAATGACATACTTTTGAGAAACTAACAGTTGTATGTAAACACACAGAGAATGCAAGGATACCGCGCCGTGTTCCGGCGGCGGCAGATACTCACAGCAACAGTGAAGTCTGTGCGCCGCACAAGGCAGTCGTTGACCACAAACAATTACTTCCTACGTCACGCGCCTACAGCTGATCGAGCGCTCAGTACGAATGCACTGACAGCCGTAAACAAATACACAGTCTAATTTCTCCGATTAAATTCAGTATAAAGCTATAGTGACTTGATAAATTATGTTATTAACGTTCAGTATTTTTCAGGATACGGTTGTATAAAATATTTAAGACCTTCAGGTAAATTCTGTATGTGTCCGACGTTAAGAGGACTTGCTATCGAGAAAATTTCAGGAAGAATGTAATTTCGAAAAGAAAGTAATAAACCAAAAAGGTAACTATTAATTGAGTTTATTTTTCAGGTAACATATTTCCACTTAGGTACGTACTTTAGACGTAATTTGCTGCTCCCGATTACGTGATTCATACTTTGTGCTAAATTTCATGTTCTATGAATTTACTTGTGAAGCGACGTGCTTGCGTACATTAACTGATTTTGACAATGATTGATTAATGAACAGGGTTGTTATTTGTATATATTATGCATCGCTTGGCTGCACTGCTTTTTCACTGATGTCATGTTTTTTTATTATGTGCCTGCTGTGCCTATTTATTTAAATTATAATTGTCACCTGATTAGTTGTGCTGATATGGTTATGTATGTAGGTTACACTTTGTGATTTATCTGCTTGTGCCTTCATGTTTACTTATTAAGATTACAAATGAAAATTTATTTGCTTATGCTGATATGATGACAATGACCTGTTTATTACGTAAGATACCTATTTGCTGCTTTTCGTATGGATCGCATATTAACACATTTCTGTTTTTTTTTTTTTTTTGTTATAACTGCTCTTTAATTTGGTGTATAGAAATGCTGATATACTGTGTACGAACATGGAGTTTAGGTTACACTGTGGTATTAATTATAGATTGTTCGCTTGGCAGAGCCTCGTTGTAGGAATTGTGCTGCAACCACTTGTTGACATTATGTTCTCTACTGGTATATTTACTCGCTGTTGCATGTTTTGCTTACGCTCAGTGCCTTATATTTTTAAGATGAGAAAATGAACTGCTATAATTCGACGAACGACATTAGTACAAGAAACTTCATAGAAGTCACATGAGCTGGAGGTTTTATGGAAGCTGTATAAATTTATGTTAATAGTAAGGAAGCTAACGACATGACATACCAACACTAGGTTTAGACCATTGACAGCTATTACACTGCATTCTTCGTGAGCAATTGAAATAGCAAGTGACACTTGACACAAGAAATACTCCACATGTTTGCTTCTGCCATGATTCTTGAAGTGGTGTACGCACTGTGAAATATTACGATCATTAACACTTCGTACTCGTACTTACTTACTGAAAGTTATTCAAACTAAAGGCTGTTAGAGGTCGTGTATGCATTTCTTTTATTTAATGATGGACAAGGTAACCAAAATGTATTTTATGATTCATAATGAGTAGAAGATTTGGGTCAGAAGGATTACACAGATGTTGTGTGTGGACATTGTGTCTTCGGATTGCATGGGATGATGAATTGAAGTTTGCACTAGGATTTTGTCTGTACTTGTTCGAGGAGACTGACTAGAGGAAAGAGTTCTTATGGAAGTGAAATGATATTGGTGCTGAGGTTTATATATATCGACGTATTGAAGAGGTATTATTGAGGTATTGAGATTATGTGAAGTTGATGATTATTGGAGTTTCGGTGGACAAGAGGTAAGGTAAATGGTATTGATGATAAGGTTTATATGTATCGACGTAAGAGGTATTATTGAAGTATTAAGATTATGTGATGCTGATGATTATTGGAGTTTTGGTGGATAAGAGGTAAAGTAAGTGAGGAGCATATTTTTTTGTTTTTGTTGGTCTATATGGAACAAGGAGGATGAAGATGGCAGACTAGAACACTCAAGTAGAAGGAAGATTGTCTACACACACACTTTGTTAAATCAATAAGTAGTACATACTTTTTTTTGGGAGAGAGGAAGTATTTGCATATCTTGGCACACTGACAGTTGTTCAGCAACCGTACATTTTGATCTGGCTTGTCAAACATTGGTCTTGACATGATGACTATGACGTTGACTAACTATTATTGACTGTTATACATTGCTGCCACTACTACTTGATACACATGTCGAACATCAAACCTTTGACAGAATTGCATTTACACAGTTAACACTACTCAATTACACAGTAGTACTTAATGTGGATGAAAGATGAGTGAGTGAGTGTGTTTTGTGTGTTTTCCTTTCCCAATCCCAAATTGGTACCAACGTATCTCCTAAATATTATTCTACTTGTTTGTTGTGGCTTGCACTGACACCCATAAACATTATAGGTTTACTGTTATTCACGTATTGTAATAGTTAATAGGACAATTATCCGATATCATTTGTGTGTTTATTATGATTTGTATGTTTAGTGTAAGAGCATTGATAATAATTTTGTAAAAGCAATTGTGTGTGCATTCAAACTGTTGTTCAGACCTGCACTTGTTCAACATAATGCGTGCCATTTGGAAATGTTTAATTACTGCTGATGAACTGTCTGATTAGTGATGTTGAATATTATGGACTGTTACCTGCACTTGTTCAACATAATGGGTGCCACCTGGAAATGTTTAATTACTGCTGATGAACTGTCTAATTAGTGATAGTGAATATTATGGACTGTTACTTGCACTTTTTCTACGTGATTGGTGCCACTAGGACATGTTTCATTTCTGCTGATAAACTCTGATCAACAGTGTGATTAGTGATAGTGAATATTATGGACTGATGTCTGCACTTGCTCAACATTGCTGGGTGCCACTGATGGACTGCATCTATTGAAATAATGTCACTTGTTGGTGTCTGCACCTGTTCAACATTGCTGGGTGCAACTGATGGAACTGATTCTACTGAGATGATGTCACTTGTTGCTGTCTGCACCTGCTAGACTTTGCTGGGTGCCACTGATGGACTGCTTCTACTGAGATTATGTCACTTGTTGGTGTCTGCACCTGTTCAACATTACTGGGTGCCACTGATGGACTGCATCTATTGAAATAATGTCACTTGTTGGTGTCTGCACCTGTTCAACATTGCTGGGTGCCACTGACGGAACTGCTTCTACTGAAATGGTGTCACTTGTTGCTGTAGCACCTGTTCAACATTGCTGGGTGCAACTGATGGAACTGATTCTACTGAGATGATGTCACTTGTTGGTGTCTGCACCTGCTCAACATTGCTGGGTGCCACTGATGGACTGCTTCTACTGAAAATATGTCACCTGTTGATGTCTGCACCAGTTCAACATTACTGGGTGCCACTGATGGACTGCATCTATTGAAATAATGTCACTTGTTGGTGTCTGCACCTGCTCAACATTGCTGGGTGCCACTGATGGAACTGCTTCTACTAAAATGATGTCACTTGTTGGTATTTGCACCTGTTGACCATTGCTGGGTGCTACTGCTGGAACTGTCAACTACTTGTTTCTTGAACTATGGAAATCATTTATGTGAATATTTGTATAAACTGATTTTTTGTGTATTACTGTTTGTGAAATGTTATGAGACTCTTACCTGCACATATTCATATTGCTGACGGTATTGATTGAATTGTTTAACCACATAATACTTGTGTAAACTATTATGTAAAGTCACATGTATGAAAGAATTTGTATTGCTTACTGTATTTTATATATTAGGTTATTGAAAGGTCAGTGCAAAGCCAAATTTTATCTAGTTATGGGATATTTACGTATTAATATTATTTTTTATTTTTGTCTGTATTTCTTTTTGGACGAATTTGGTGGTATTTTCACCACCAATGCTGGCAAAAATACCATCAAATTCTAGCCTGTGGAGGAGGGGCATATGAAAGGTGGCTACACTGAGCCACAGCGCCAGAGATCGCGCCAGAGAGTTTTGTTCTGCCGCCTCCACTGGCAGTGATTATTGAGAAGTAGCGGTGTGCAGTGCTTGCTGAGATGTCGTAGTGAAGAGTTCTTGTCGAGAAGTCGTAGTAGAGAGTGCTTGTCGAGATGTCGTAGTAGTGAGTGCTTGTTCCATTTTTTATGCAGTTGTTTGATGGGCTAGACAACAGATGTTGTTCTAATGGAGATATTGTAATGATTAGAGTGCTTTTCGTCAGTATATATGACGGTAACAAAACTCGCTTTTTTTCTCATTATTTCAATGTCTTGAATAATGCGTCACTACAGGTTCAGTCAACAAAGCATCTGGCTCGTGTTCTTGTATTAGAGTGTAATTCTGGTTTTCTTGCGTACTTATAGTATTTCTATTTTTTTAATTACTTCAGTACAAATGGTATTTAAACATTCTTGTCTTGTTGAAGAAGAACCGTGCCAGATGTGTACGTTGAATCACACTCCCACACACAGAACAATTACACTTGTGTTTTGGTTTCGTAGGTTTTATAGTTGCTGGGGACTTAATTAATTAATTGTGTTAACGGAAAATTTCATTTCATTCTTTGTTGTTGTTCTATGCAGTCAGATTGCATACAAAAACCAGTCAGGGCCAACCGGTTATGAGACTGCGTAACCGGACAGACAGTAAATATATTTGCATAATACATAAAAAATTAAAGCCCCCATGCAGTATCTACGTACGTATGTATATATGTACGTGTGTATCTGTGGATGAGGGGAAGGGGCGGAGCGGGGGAGAAGATTGCATTTCCGTGGTGAAAGTTGCTGATGGCATCTTTATTTATTTACTTTTTTGCGGGCGAGGGTTCTTTCCTTTGTTAAAGTTTTTGCACGAAATTTATATCCGTTGGACTCTGGTTGTGAGGCCCACCATCACACGAAACGGACTAATTCTAACTCAGTTATTTTTACTGAACAACTGACCCGCCTTTGTAGCCGGTTCGAATCCTCGTGCTACAAGGAATTCTCACTCCAGTATTTGTCCAGCAAGGGGAAGAGAGTTGGTGGCATAAGGTTTCTGATGGCCATTCTTTGTGCCAGAGTCCTGGATTAAATTCCAAACCTCTCCACAGTATCTCTGTTGATAGTGATCCGTCAGTCGGATGGGGGCGTTTAGCTCTGCCAACCTCTTGGTGCTGTTCAAGAGGGGTAAGCTGTTGTCAGCAATGGGTTTCATGCATTCACTTCTCTCATCATTATCATACCGCACAAATATAGAACTATACTAGACACGCATACGTTACTCCCATTTACTCTCCACAAGACAGGTAAGACACAGATCACGTATCCACATGGAAAGGGGGAAGTACATCTACATCTACATGGATACTCTGCAAATCATATTCAAGTGCCTGGCAGGGGGTTCATCGAAGCACCTTCACAAATCTCTATTATTCGAACCTCGTATAGCACGCAGAAACAATGAACACCTATATCTTTCCGTAGGAGCTCTGATTTCCCTTATTTTGTCGTGGTGATCGTTCCTCCCTATGTAGGTCGGTGTCAACAAAATATTTTCGCATTAGGAGGAGAAAGTTGGTGACTGGAATGTCGTGAGAAGATTCTGTCGCAACTAAAAACGCCTTTCTTTCAGTGATTTCCAGCCCAAATCCTGTATCATTTCTGTGACACTCTCTCCCATATTTCACGATAATACAAAACGTGCTGCCTTTCTTTGAACTTTTTCGATATTTTCGAAGTGTCCTGCCAATAAAACGCAGTCTTTGGTTAGCCTTCCCCAGAACATTTTCTATGTGTTCCTTCCAATTTAAGTTGTTCGTAATTGTAATATCTAGGTATTTAGATGAATTTACGGCTTTTAGATTAGACTGATTTATCGTGTAATCGAAGTTTAAGGAGTTTCTTTTAGCACTCATGTGGATGACCACACACTTTTCGTTATTTAGGGTAAACTGCCACTTTTCGCACCATTCAGATATCTTTTCTAAATCGCTTTGCATCTTCTGATGGCTTTATTAGTCGATAAACGGCAGCGTCATCTGCAAACAACCGAAGACAGCCCCTCAGATTGTTTACGTCGTTAAGCAACAGCAAAGAGCCTATAACACTACCTTGGGAAACGTCAGAAATTACTTCTGTTTTACTCGATGACTTTCCGTCAATTACTACGAATTGTGACCTGTCTGACAGGAAATCACAAATACAGTCACATAACTTACATATTCCATAAGCACAAAATTTCACGACGAGCCGCTTGTGTACTATAGTGTCAAAAGCCTTCTAGAAATCCAGAAACACGGAATCGATATGGAATCCCTTGTCAATAGCACTCAACAATTCATGTGAATAAAGAGCTAGTTGTGTTTCACAGGATCGATGTTTTCTAAACCCATGTAGACTGTGTGTCAATAGACCGTTTTCTTCGAGGTAATTCGTAATGTTCGAACACAATATATGTTCTAAAATCCTGCTGCATATCGACGTTAACGATATGGGCCTGTAATTTAGTGTATTACTCCTACTACCTTTCTTGAATATTGGTGTGACCTGTGCAACTTTCCAGTCTTTGGGTATGGATCTTTCATCGAGCAAACGGTTGTATATGATTGTGAAGTATGGAGCTAATGCATCAGCACACCCCGAAAGGAACCTAATTGGTGTACAGTCTGGACCAGAAGACTTGCTTTTATTAAGTGATTTAAGTTGAAACTTCCTGGCAGATTAAAACTGTGTGCCAGACCGAGACTCGAACTCGGGACCTTTGCCTTTCGCGAGAAAGTGCTCTACCAACTGAGCTACCTAAGCACGATTCACGCCCCGTCCTCACAGCTTCACTTCTGCCAGTACCTCGTCTCCTACCTTCGAAACTATACAGAAGCTCTCCTGCGAAACAGCTGTGGCGAAGCCATTGTCTCCGCAATATCCTTTCTTTCAGGAGTGCTAGTTCTGCAAGGTTTCACAGGAGAGTTGGTAGAGTACTTGCCCGCGAAAGGCAAAGGTCCCGAGTTCAAGTCTGGGTCTGGCACACAGTTTTAATCTGCCAGGAAGTTTCATATCAACGCACACTCCGCTGCAGAGTGAAAATCTCATTCTGATTTAAGTTGCTTCACTACTCCGAGGATATTTACTTCTACATTAGTCATGTTGGCCGCTCTTCTCGATCAAATTCTGGAATATTTACTTGGTCTTCTTTTGTGAAGACATTTGGGAAGTATATGCTTCCCCGCAGGCAGCTAAAACCACCAGTGGAATATTCGAGCCAACAAGTGACACCCAATCACCTGACCACGTTGTAAGTCCGTGAGTTCCGTGGAGCGCCCCATTCTGCTCCCTCGCTAACTGTAATAACTAAAGACGTCGCTAACATGGAGTACCTGGCAGTAGGAGGCAGCACAATGCACCTAATATGAAAAACCTTTTTTGTGGATGTCCGGATACTTTCTATCACATAGTGTACCTCGATCGGGCTATTCGCCCCACGGATCTTCAACCGAGAAACCTACCGCAGCTGTTCATGGGAGGCCGTGCGGTTCTAGGCGCTGCAGTCTGGAACCGCCAGATCGCTACGGTCGCAGGTTCGAATCCTGCCTCGGGCATGGATTTGTGTGATGTCCTTAGGTTAGTTAGGTTTAACTAGTTCTAAGTTCTAGAGGACTAATGACCTCAGAAGTTGAGTCCCATAGTGCTCAGAGCCATTTGAACCATTTTATTATTTTTTTTTTTTTTCATGGGACTGGAGTCAGCATGGCTTGACGTTCTGTTGGTACCTCCCAGAGAACCTCATTGACTCTCTTTGTGCATGTCTTGCAGCGATCTGCGCTGTAAAAGCTGGTTATTCATGCTTTTGACAGGTGGTCCCATTAATGTGATTGCTGTAGTAAGAAGTATACTAAGATATGAAGTTCAGAGAAGTCAAAATCATTACACTTCAAATAACGAGCCTTACCAGAATAAGCTTAAACATAAGAAGTTTTCAAGGTGTAATAATGTACACTCCTGGAAATGGAAAAAAGAACACATTGACACCGGTGTGTCAGACCCACCATACTTGCTCCGGACACTGCGAGAGGGCTGTACAAGCAATGATCACACGCACGGCACAGCGGACACACCAGGAACCGCGGTGTTGGCCGTCGAATGGCGCTAGCTGCGCAGCATTTGTGCACCGCCGCCGTCAGTGTCAGCCAGTTTGCCGTGGCATACGGAGCTCCATCGCAGTCTTTAACACTGGTAGCATGCCGCGACAGCGTGGACGTGAACCGTATGTGCAGTTGACGGACTTTGAGCGAGGGCTTATAGTGGGCATGCGGGAGGCCGGGTGGACGTACCGCCGAATTGCTCAACACGTGGGGCGTGAGGTCTCCACAGTACATCGATGTTGTCGCCAGTGGTCGGCGGAAGATGCACGTGCCCGTCGACCTGGGACCGGACCGCAGCGACGCACGGATGCACGCCAAGACCGTAGGATCCTACGCAGTGCCGTAGGGGACCGCACCGCCACTTCCCAGCAAATTAGGGACACTGTTGCTCCTGGGGTATCGGCGAGGACCATTCGCAACCGTCTCCATGAAGCTGGGCTACGGTCCCGCACACCGTTAGGCCGTCTTCCGCTCACGCCCCAACATCGTGCAGCCCGCCTCCAGTTGTGTCGCGACAGGTGTGAATGGAGGGACGAATGGAGACGTGTCGTCTTCAGCGATGAGAGTCGCTTCTGCCTTGGTGCCAATGATGGTCGTATGCGTGTTTGGCGCCGTGCAGGTGAGCGCCACAATCAGGACTGCATACGACCGAGGCACACAGGGCCAACACCCGGCATCATGGTGTGGGGAGCGATCTCCTACACTGGCTGTACACCACTGGTGATCGTCGAGGGGACACTGAAGAGTGCACGGTACACCCAAACCGTCATCGAACCCATCGTTCTACCATTCCTAGACCGGCAAGGGAACTTGCTGTTCCAACAGGACAATGCGCGTCCGCATGTATCCCGTGCCACCCAACGTGCTCTAGAAGGTGTAAGTCAACTACCCTGGCCAGCAAGATCTCCGGATCTGTCCCCCATTGAGCATGTTTGGGACTGGATGAAGCGTTGTCTCACGCGGTCTGCACGTCCAGCACGAACGCTGGTCCAACTGAGGCGCTAGGTGGAAATGGCATGGCAAGCCGTTCCACAGGACTACATCCAGCATCTCTACGATCGTCTCCATGGGAGAATAGCAGCCTGCATTGCTGCGAAAGGTGGATATACACTGTACTAGTGCCGACATTGTGCATGCTCTGTTGCCTGTGTCTATGTGCCTGTGGTTCTGTCAGTGTGATCATGTGATGTATCTGACCCCAGGAATGTGTCAATAAAGTTTCCCCTTCCTGGGACAATGAATTCACGGTGTTCTTATTTCAATTTCCAGGAATGTATAATGTGCATTGTGCACTTAAGGGCACCCCTTACCGCCACTATTGAAAAAACGTCCTACCACCCCTGGGCAGGTGAAATAAGGAGTCTCGGCTATACTTTATTGGCTCTGAGCACTATGGGACTTAACTTCTGAGGTCATCAGCCCCCTAGAACTTAGAACTACTTAAACCTAAGTAACCTAAGGACATCACATCACACACATCCAAGCCCGAGGCAGGATTCGAACCTGTGACCGTAGTGGTCGCGCGTTTCCAGACTGTAGCGCCCAGAACCGCTCGGCTACTCCGGCCGGCTGTAATTTATTGCGTACGGCAGTGGTGTGAATAGGAGGTGCCGCCCTGGAGGCAGCCCCGCTCGCGGCTTCAAGTAGCGCTAGGCGGGGCGTCGGCCGGATGTGTTTTCCAGGAGCCCGGGGGCAGGCGGGCGGGGCGCGGCAGCTGCGGGGTTAGCGGCCAGTTAACCTCTCAATTAGGCGCCCGGCCGGGGCACTCGCAATTAGCAGCCTCTCCGCCACGGGAACGTGTCTCGCCACTCGCTGCTCAGCTGGACACACACGCCGTCCAAGGCTCGAGCCTTTTGGCGTCCTACTGGAAGGGTGTCGCCTTCGCCGCTCTTGAAAGTTTTCGGCCTGGCGGCGAAGGTTAATCAAACATAACCCCACGGGTGTCATTTTCTCTTCATTGGAACTGAAATTTTTTCCAGACACTTCCTTGATTAGGAGAACAGTGGCGTGCCTCAGTGACTGCATCAACATCTGTACTCTGGTAGTCACTTTTTGGTGTGTGCCGGCGGCTGTTTCGTGTACCACTGTACCTTGCTCCCTTTCTTGTTTCAATCATGACGGGGCGCGGGAAGAACGATTGTTTGCTGTAGTATAAATCTAAGACTTGCAGCACAATATTTATTTGTAATCGGGCAGTATATTTCGGTCGGTAATGATCGTCTTCAGATCTAGAATAACACACTGAGGGAAAAAACTGCAACACCAAGAGGAGCTGTGTGGCATAAAAGTAGATAGGCGTGCTTCTACATATGAAAGACGATGTCTATTCAGATTTGGTGCCAGTCGCATAAGAGTGGCATTAGTAGCGCGGCTATGACAATGCAAGTCAGGTTTGTTTTAAATCACATTGCAACGGTCCTGATCGTTAGTTACCTTTGACACTGGACAGGGTAGGTTGATGTTAGTCAATAATATCTTTAAGGCGACAAAGACGCTATTATCGATAACTCATTAAGCATTAACTGGACCGTCTAATAGTGCTACGAGAAACTGGATGTTCTTTCTGCGATATTGCACAAAGATTTGGCAGGAATGTGGCAACTGTACATGATTGCTTGCAGCGGCGCTCACGAGAATGTACGAACGCAAGAAGACCGGGCTCCGTACGGCCGCGTGTCACTGTGTCACTAACAAGAGGGTAGACTGTGTTCGGCGTATGGCTGTGGTGCATCGTACTGGAAAAAAAAGTTTCAAATGGCTCTGAGCACTGCGGGACTTAACATCTGAGGTCATCATTCCCCTAGAACTTAGAACTACTTAAATCTAACTAACCTAACAACATCACACATATCCATGTCCGAGGCAGGATTCGAACCTGCGACCGTAGCGGTCGCGCGGTTCCAGACTGAAGCGCCTAGAACCGCTCAGTCACAACGGCCAGCCATCGTACTGCATCTGCAGCAGAAATATGAGCAGCAGTTGTCACAGTGACACAGTGATTCAACGAACTGTTACAAATTGACTACTTTAAGGACAGCTCCGAGCCAGATGGCCTATAGCGTGCATTCCACGAACACGAAAACACCGACACTGTTGTAACCAGCTTGCTCTATAGGGTGTCCACGTGTCGCCTTGGCCTGCCCGATCACATACGGGGCATCATCGGACGACTTCTCCAACATCCAGCGTTAACCGTTCCAGAATAGACCGAACAAGTGCAACCGGCGTGGAACTCTATGCCACAAACTGACATCGGCACCTGTACAATACAATGCATTCACGTTTGCATGCTTGGATTCAACATTCTGGCGTTTACACCAGTTATTAATGTACCAACATTTCCATTTGCAATCGTTTATTTTGCACTTACATTAACCTATGATCCTGCAATGTTAATCATGTTCATATGTTACCTGTATAATTATGTATTACGGAATTTTTTTTTTTTTTTTGTGTTGCTGTTTTTCCCCGCCAGTATGTAAACACACAGGAGTAGCCTAATTTACAAACGCACTCGTGGATCTGTCTTCTCGTGACTGTCACAACTTGCAGACGATTCTTGGTAAACGTCCGTGAGAGTTGGGATCTCTCAAAACTCCCCTTCGTGGACCGCTCACGAAAACTACATAGCAGGAAGCAATACACACCCTTTGACAAAAACCGTTAAGCACCCAGCAGGGGAGGAGGAAACGAAACTAAACTTCAGGGGTTGATAAGATACGTGATGTTATTTCAGTAATTACAAAACTGAGTCAAATTTTCAAAGAGTCCATTTATCAGTATGAAGTTGCAAACCGTCTAGCCTGGATGCACACATGCCCTCGCGTTCTCATGCAGTCCAACATCGCGCCACTGTTATATGGGATGCCCCCCCCCCCCCCAAAAAAAAAAAATCTGGATATTGCTCTATTCGACCAGGCGTCTAAATCAAGACCCACAATGAAGTCCCCTACAAGCTCTGTAAGATGTTGATAACTCTGTCTCACACGAGTACGTGGCATCCCCGTATCACAGTGATCTCTCAATACCTGATGCTGTTCACGCCTCTTATATACCTTAACAGATCTTGTAACAACACTAAAGATGATCAACAGTCATGCACTGTGGTGATCAGACCAATTGTGCGATTGGATTGAAGAGTTCCTAGATAACAGAACGCAGTATGTCATTCTCAATGGAGAGAAGTCTTCCGAAGTAAGAGTGATTTAAGGTGTGCCGCAGGGGAGTGTCAGAGGACCGTTGCTATTCACAATATACATAAATGACCTTGTGGATGACATCGGAAGTTCACTGAGGCTTTTTGCAGATGATGCTGTGATGTATCGAGAGGTTGTAACAATGGAAAATTGTACTGAAATGCAGGAGCATCTGCAGCGAATAGTCGCATGGTGCAGGGAATGGCAATTGAATCTCAATGTAGACAAGTGTAATGTGCTGCGAATACATAGAAAGATAGTTCCCTTATCATTTAGCTACAAAATAGCAGGTCAGCAACTGGAAGCAGTTAATTCCATAAATTATCTGAGAGTACGCATTAGGAGTGATTTAAAATGGAATGATCATATAAAGTTGATCGTCGGTAAAGCGGATGCCAGACTGAAATTCATTGGAAGAATCCTAAGGAAATGCAATTCGAAAACAAATGAAGTAGGTTACAGTACGCTTGTTCGTCCACTGCTTGAATACTGCTCAGCAGTGTGGGATCCGTACCAGATAGGGTTGATGGAAGAGATAGAGAAAATCCAACGGAGAGCAGCGCGCTTCGTTACAGGATCATTTAGTAATCGCGAAAGCATTACGGAGATGATGGATAAACTCCAGTTCGAAGACTCTGCAGGTGAGACGCTCAGTAGCTCGGTACGGGCTTTTGTTAAAGTTTCGAGAAACATACCTTCACCGAAGAGTCAAGCAGTATATTGCTCCCTCCTACGTATATCTCGCGAAGAGACCATGGGGATAAAATCAGAGAGATTAGAGCCCACACAGAAGCATGCCGACAATCCTTCTTTCCACGAACAATACGAGACTGGAATAGAAGGGAGAACCGATAGAGGTACTCAGGGTACCCTCCGCCACACACCGTCAGGTGGCTTGCGGAGTATGGATGTAGATGTAGATGTAGATGTAGATCGTTCCGCCTGTCACGGAGGAATGTAGCTCTATTGATTTATACAAGAAGAACATTAATGAAACCGACAAACTGCAGAGCTCGAAATGGAGGAAAAAAGGTCTTATGACCATGCGTCCAGAAATGTATCGTTGCCTCTGTAGATGGCCCTGACGAATGACAGTTCCTCTGACCAAGTGCCGTGAGTTCCCTGTGTGTTGCAGCCTTTCTGATTGACGCAACGTACAGTGAGCAGCAGAATGGTCCGGTATTCATGTCAGGAACAAGCCGAGATGGTGTTTATGTACTGCCAAGCAGATGGAAACGGTCGAGACGCTGGACATCCATAACAAAAGAAGTACCCTCAAGGAAACCAACTATACCACACGACTCTTCAAGCCCTTTTGGGCGTTTGTGTGATCATAGGTCCTTCCTGACAGAGAACGTGCAGAGAGGTGTGCTTACACCAGATCTGGAGGTCCGGGTTCTACAAGATTCGGGCAAGAGGCCCGCAAAAATTTCGAAGATTGGGGGAAGACTAGGACATGACATCTCATCGAACGATTTGTCTGATCATCGCAAGGTTTTCTAGGTGCGGTCCGTTACTTGTAAAGCATTGCTTGTTCGAGTGAACTATCCGACTGAGGACAGCTTCCGCCGTAGGGAAATAGGTGAAACTCAGTGTGTTGCAAATACACTATCTGGTTAAAGGTGTCCGGACACCTATTAGTGAACATCAGAGTACGGTGTGTCCACCCTCCGCCTTTATGACGACATTGTAAGTAGGCTGTTTATGTTTTGTTATTGGAAACGTTACGTAGCGCTCTGTATGAAAATAACTGGCTGTGCTGTGTGCAGTCTGTGGCTAGTTTGCATTGTTGTCTGCCATTGTAGTGTTGGGCAGCTGGATGTGAACAGCGCGTAGCGTTGCGCAGTTGGAGGTGAGACGCCAGCAGTGGTGGATGTGGTGAGAGAAATGGCGGAGTTTTGAAATTTGTCAAAATGGATGTCATGAACTGCTATATATATTATGTCTGTTAAGGTAAATACATTGTTTGTTCTCTATTAACATCTTTCAATTGCTAACTATGCCTATCAGTAGTTAGTGCCTTCCGTAGTTTGAATCTTTTATTTAGCTGGCAGTAGTGGCGCTCGCTGTATTGCAGTAGTTCGAGTAACCAAGATTTTTGTGAGGTAAGTGATTTGTGAAACGTATAGGTTAATGTTAGTCAGGGCCATTCTTTTGTAGGGATTTCTGAAAGTCAGATTGCGCTGCGCTAAAAATATTGTGTGTCAGTAGAAGCACAGTCATGTATAATTGTTCTAAGGGGACGTTTCATATGTCGACCCTTAGCCGAGGATACCTCACTGGAATCTTCTGATTTTTTCTTGTAGTTTTTGTAATTAATGTAGATTTTGTTTATTGCTAGCGCGTAATTGTAGAGAGAATCTCCTTTGTAGTTGCAGTCTTTCATTGTTGTACAGTAAAACAGTTGTGGCATGCATGTAGATTTGCACCAAGTATTTCGCAGCTGCGCTTGCAATTAACGAGATATTATTTTCAGTGCTATGTTAATGTGTTCTCTTATTGTTACTCTTCAAATTGTGTTTTTCTGTGTTATCGTGTGAAATATTGTGACAATAATGGCGTGTGAAAAACGTAATACTAGGCTCCAAAGTAAACTGAGAAATGACAGTGAAGACGAAATCAGTGTGTTATCGCCACCGAGTAATGAATTAACTAATGTTCAAAGTAGTAATTTGGTAACTGTACATAGGGAAATGGAGCGGACTGCAAACAATGGTGTAGACAGTGAAACAATTAGTGAACAGGGAAGCATTATCGATCGATCGGTCGGCAACAGCTCGCCTCAGGAATCCGAAATGACAGGACACAATATTGCAAATACTGTTGATTCAGGTTTTGTGTCCTCACCGTTTTCTCAAATACGTCAAGACACATTTTCTGCTTTTCAAACTGCGAATGTTGCCGGTGCAAATTCACTGCCGAAAAGCACTGAGGAACATGTTTCAGACACCAGTGCATTGTTATTACAATTAATGCAACAAATGGGACAAAAGTTTCAAAAGTTAGACACAATGGAACAAAATCTTCAAAAGTTAGACACAATGGAACAAAATCAGAGACAAACACAGCAACAATTAGACACAATGGAACAAAATCAGAGACAAACACAGCAAAAGCTTCAAAAGTTAGACACCACACTTGAACAAACACGTGAAGATTTAACTACTGAGTTACATAACATTGAATCGAAATGTCAAAAAGTCTGTAATGACGTAAAAACACAAATTTGTGAGCATTTTCAACCTATTTTTTCGCGGCATGAAAATGCATTACAGAATCACGAAGCAGCCATAAAAGAACTGCAAACTATTGTTCATCAAAATCATGAGACCCTGCAAGCTAAAATTGACTCAGTTGCATCTGCCGATTCGGTTACGCAACTTGCAAAAACTCAAGAAAACTTAAAGGACACAGTAGATACTCTGAAAATTGGTTCAGAAAGACACATGGAGGAAATTAGTTCATTATCAGAGAAAGTAGTTGAACTTTCGGATCAGCTAAATAATTTATCTACGAAGGTAGATGATAATCTGAATGACACAAAACCGGTAGTCTTTAATGACACAGAAGAGTGCGAACAAATTAGGAAACTGAAACAAAATCTGAATCAAATTAATATGCAACACCAAAGAGAAATCCGGGAAGTACAAGATCAGCTGACACAGGTAATACAAGAATTACGTATTTCAGAGGACACTCGCACTCCAATACGGGAAGAGGGACATAGAAATACGGAACAGCCACAAAATAATAACACAGCGCATTTCGGAAATTATGAAAGAAATTGGCAAGGTGCAACGAATTTTGAAATGGAACCGCCGAAACGACGTAACAATGACCGATATGCGACTCGCCGACATGATGATTTTGACTATAAGCTGTTCATTACTACACGTAAATTCAAAACGTTTAAGAATTCTGCCAACGACATTCATCCACAAGCGTGGCTCCATCAATTCTCTCATTGTTTTCCTCCCAACTGGTCATTAGAACACAGATTAGAATTTATGTGTGGCTACTTAGAGAATGAACCAGCTGTAAGAATGCGATCGGTCATTCACGATTGCCACAGTGAAGGAGATTTTTATCATGCCTTCCTCTCAGCATACTGGTCTCAAGCTACACAAGACCGAGTAAAACATAGCATCATAATGATGAAACATTTCGAACAATCTGAATTTTCCAGTCTTGTGAAATATTTTGAAGACATGTTGCACAAGAATCAGTACCTGTCAAACCCATACAGCCCCTCAGAACTCATCCTCATTTGCTTAATCAAATTGCCTGAACATTTACGGAATATTACGAGTATTTTGGCAGGACGTTGCAAAGATGACATTGAAGCTTTTCAGGGACTCTTAGAAGAATTAGAAATTGACACTGACAATCGTGGAACGTGAAAACAGGAACACAACAATTACATGTCACATCCATCACAATTCCGCGATCAAAGAAATAATACACGACAAGGCTATTCTTACAACGTAAATCGTGACCAAAACAGACACCACCCATATGACAACCGTTGGCAGAGTAAAAATAATTACAGAGAAAGATTGCATTTCCATAGTAATGACTATCACAGAGACAGCCATAGAAACAGACAATATGGGACCCAAATTAATTATTATCAAGGGAGACAGAATAACTTTAGACGCAACGGTCCAGCGCGCAGTTACGATTCAGGAAGAAATTCTCCACCATGTGACCGACAAGAAAGAAACTATGGAATCTACCGACATGATGACAGACGATATGATCGTAACGACAGACCTGAATTGCATCAGAACTGGCGAGATTCAAACAGAGCAGAGCACTCTCGACAAGGTGAATTTGTAGAAGTTAGGTTTCCTAATCCCAGTAACGACGCGCGCCAACGAAGAAACAGACAATGACTCGCACCGCAGGCAGCCACGTGCGCCCGCTGGCTCAGGAAAAAATAACATCGACGCTAACCTTGAGAAAAATTCCAGTTTTCTTTACCGACGTATACCACATGATAATTGCGTTAAAGTTGAAACTCTGCGCACTAGAAACGGTAGAGGATTGCACCACATTTCACATGTAAAACCATTTATTGAAAGATAATCTGCTTTTTAACTTTGTCTTTGCCATAAAACTTTTCACTTCACTTTTCTAGTATGCATTGTCAGACTTAGAAACTGTTACCATGCAACAATGTTTGAAGTTAAATATCCAGTCAAGAACCAAGAGAACTTATTTAAACAGAAATTACGAATTCATTGTTATTGTGAACAGACGACACAGTGTTATTGTGTGGGTGTATTCTTGCTTGTTAGTTGCACACTTATGTAACGAATATATGGCTTACATACTTAGAACATTTACCAGTACTGCTAATGAGATTTTAATGCAACATTTTGGTTTACTTGAAAATACATTCTGGATTTAAAGTACTTTCTGAGAGATACCAGATGACACAGTGGTTAGTTTATGTGACAGCTACACGATTATATCACGACGTTACTAATGAGTGACAATTTACAATGTTGCTTTTGCGGTGTATCTGTTTTATATCTGCACAGCTTTTCTGAATTCTTCTATAAAGTAAAACATGTTTTAGTAGTAACTTTTGTGGTATAGCTACAATGAGACAGCCTCTTTTGTAGCACAACAATACGTTACAGCACAGTACTTTCTTCATCACAGCAATAAGCGTAATAAATACGATATCTATACGCAAAGCATTTCACTTTCGTTTATGGTGAGGTATGTACATTGACTTCAGCAGAACTTTGCTTACAGAGGACAATAACTACGACACTTCCACAGAATTATCTTACTGCAAGACGCACATTTAGCGCAACAGGACACACATTTGAGTGCTTGATTTTGTACTTAAACCATTTATTTTTCAAGATTTTTGAATTACAAAGAAAGTTTTCCGTGATACATTTCATTCCATTGCTGTAATCTGTAACACCTGAGGGTATAATTACATTAATCCTCAGGGGGGTACACGCCTACTTTGTGTACCTTGTGTTTGGCAAGCACAAGGAGCCCTAGCTAATATGGTATTTGCTTATACAACTTTACACATCGGTACTATATTCCTCTAACACATAAATTACACAACTATCTGATCATTTAACTGAGAGATAAACTTTTTTACATCAGTGACACATGTTTACACAATTACACAGCTGGATAACTTCACACTTATGAAACTGTATTTTGTCTGTACTGTGTGAATTGTTCATATTTTTTCAGAACCACTGTGATACTATGAGAGCTTTGAATGATGTATTTGGTATGAGATCATGATTTTTAAAGTGCGTTTGAGGTAGATGACTTTACTGAAATGAGCAGAGAATTTTCTTTAAGTTTTGAAATTATTGCAGAAAGCTACGACGTTTTTGAGATTTGACTGAGGTGTTATGATGTTATTTTTACGACGACGATGTGTATTATGCTGTTGAGGTATGTTAATAATCAATAAGCCGATGTTATATGAGGAATTTGATTATGCTACATATTTATTAAGATGAAATATTGAAGAAGTGTCAACGAATATGTATATGTGTAGTAAGGTAAGGAATAAGGAGTAGTGGTTAGGGACTCTGATTTATGAAAAGGATGTTGGAAACCAAGAATCGTACTTTAAGAGTTATGAAATGTATGTAAATGCATGAATGTATTACAATACCGACGAAAATTTTTTGGACAATGTTATATTCATAGGATTTTGTTTCTACACATTTGTAACGCAAATTCTAGACCTGTGAAATATTTTTATATGAGACTGTCACTGTAGCGGAAACTGCTGTCGTAAATATTTCCGTAAGAAAGTTAAGTGACCACCTGCATGTAATGCGTCGTGGGCACCCAGCTGTGTCAGACGCCTGGAGAACAAGCCATTAGTGTGTGCCTTTTCAGAGGCACAGGTAGAAAAAAAAGAAAGGGGAGGCCATTATTCTCGCTATTGACATTTCCTTGTTGAAAGCATACTGTGGAGCTCATAATTTATGATATTTACTAAAATGCCTAATGTAATGATGATAAACATTTTACATCTATTGTCTTTGTAGTTGAGAGATTGCTCATTTTGTTTAATATCTGGTTTCCAGCTGTGTTGCAGCATTGGTTTTATAAAATAAACTTAAATGCATTTCCTAATGTGAACACTTTCTGTCAACAGATCTATTAAATAATTATGTTCTGATCCACATTCTTCGAAAAAGGAGCTCTTGGAATGGAGAGGACAATAAGAAGGGACTAATAACAGTAACTGCATATATAATTTTCTTTTCAAGTACTTGGTAATTTTTTGTAGAATTAGTTTTTGTGGTGCACCACTTTAATTACATAGACACTAAGATGTGAATATACATTTCCCTTGTCTGCATCATTGTCTTTAGTGTAATGTTTTTTTCTGCTTGAGCTATGTCATGTTTAGGTATAAGTTATAGCTTTTGCTGCTGCTGTTTGCCAGGCGTAGTGCTACTAAATTTCACTTTGTATTACTCTGTTAAGCTAGTTTTACTACTGATTTATTTTTCTTGTTACTGCACATTGGCTCATATTAGTTGTAATGTTGCATTGCTTGGTAATTTAGATTTATTGCAGCTTGCTTTGGAAATTTCCATTTTTGTAATTGCTGTTTGTATTGTTTTATGCTGCTGCATTGCCTCGCCCCTTAGTTTAGAATCTGAGCTCAGTAGATTTAAGTTAGCTGAAGAGGGGGTAGACTATATAAGAGAATGAGTTGCGATGAATTGGAAGAAATGCATTGAGAAGTTTTACGAAAAAAATACAGAAACCAGGTATAGATAGCACTTTTTGAAATAATGAAGAACGAAGGGAGATCTCCAAGAAGCAAAGAAAGTTTTGTTTGCAAGTTACTGCAGTAAAACAAACCCTGTCCTTTCCTTGTATTATTCCGCTATATGTTTGTGTACCCTTGTGTATTTATGTTTTTCCTGTATTTATATATTTATCTGATAAGACTTATGTTGTAGAATTTTTCTAGTACTAAGCTACATTCACTATGATGAGGAATACTGTTATCCTCAAATATAATTGGCATTAATAATATGTTATTTACCTTGTAAATATGCTTAGACATTATTTATTCTGTTTTGTTTTAATGCTCATGTGTAAAGTTGATGTTTCAATAATTATTCTAATTTTTTATGTATTTAATTATGTCATAATTCCTGTAACACTGATGTTTATGTATATTTCTATTCTTTTGTAAAGCCTGTACTACAAATGTTATCTGTATTGTTATGTTCTTTAATGATGTATTTTGTACCTTTGTAATTGTATTCTTATGTTATAAAATTGTAATTGACACCAGTTCATCATATTATTAACTTGTAAGTTTCATTTCACTGCACACGTTTCTGTTGGTCATAGTATATGGACAATATGTGAGAAGTAGGGACTGTTAGTGTTTGCACGTGTGTTAATAATTCAGCAAGGGACTGGATAACAGCATTGCTGGTTCTAAGAACAATTCCAAAAACTTTGTGAGTGCACAAGTGGTGGTTATGGACTTGCTATATTATCCGCAAGACTCTTCAATGGTGATTTTGCACCTGCACAGTCACAACAGATGGCTGCTGGCCATCTCTACAAGGACTACAGTGGGTCTGCATCTTTGATGACCCACCAATACCATTATTTCTACAAGGACTACAGTGGGTCTACACCTTTGCTGACTCACCAGCACCATTATTTCTACAAGGACTACAGTGGGTCTGCACCTCTGGTGGCCCACCAATACCGTAATCTCTACCAGGACTACAGTGGGTCTGCTCTGTGATGACCTACCTACCAATATTCTTCAAAACGTCGAATGACTCTGCTGTGGGTTTGCTCTGTTGTGGCCCATTACCTGTCAGCATGTCAAGAGTCAGCACTGTCTTTCCGTTGGAAGGACAACACTACTTCTTCAAGACTGCATGGAATTCCACTACTTCCGTGTGCATTTTCTTTTACTGCTCAGACTTTGAGAAAAGGACTGTCTTTATGGACTGTGAGAAAATTTTAGCTTTTGACCAACATTATATCAATAAGTGTGTGCATTTGATATCTTTGGTATTGTAATTATGAAAAATTTTATCAAATCATTTTTGGCCACTGCCCAAAACAATTTGTGGGGAGCATGGGGGCTATGTAAGTAGGCTGTTTATGTTTTCTTATTGGCAACGTTACATAGCGCTCTCTATGAAAATAACTGGCTGTGCTGTGTGCAGTCTGTGGCTAGTTTGCATTGTTGTCTGCCATTGTAGTGTTGGGCAGCTGGATGTGAACAGCGCGTAGCGTTGCGCAGTTGGAGGTGAGCCGCCAGCAGTGGTGGATGTGGGGAGAGAAATGGCGGAGTTTTGAAATTTGTCAAAATGGATGTCATGAACTGCTATATATATTGTGACTGTTAAGGTAAATACATTGTTTGTTCTCTATTAACATCTTTCAATTGCTAACTATGCCTATCAGTAGTTAGTGCCTTCCGTAGTTTGAATCTTTTATTTAGCTGGCAGTAGTGGTGCTCGCTGTATTGCAGTAGTTCGAGTAACCAAGATTTTTGTGAGGTAAGTGATTTGTGAAACGTATAGGTTAATGTTAGTCAGGGCCATTCTTTTGTAGGGATTTCTGAAAGTCAGATTGCGCTGCGCTAAAAATATTGTGTGTCAGTAGAAGCACAGTCATGTATAATTGTTCTAAGGGGACGTTTCAACATGAACTCTCCTCGAGACACTTTCACACATTCTGTGAGGTGTCTGAGCTGGAATGGTAGCCCGCTCTTCCTCAACAGTCGAAATCGGAGAAGACAGCCGTGTTGCATGCTTGGGTCCGGAGGGAAGTCGACGTTCAGACTCATCCCAAAGGTGTTCCACCTTCTTCAGTTCGGCATCCTGGGCAGGTCAGTCCATTTCAGGAATGTTGTTGTCCTCAAACCATCGCCTCACCAATGCTGTTTTATGACAGGGTGCACTGTCATGTCGATCCAAAAAGAAAATCGTTTCCAGTCTGTTCCTTGAGAGTTAACGAGCAGTGCGCTCTCGTTTAAATATGTGACCGAAAGAGTCAGCCTACAGGAATTGTGAAGCAAACCCTGTCGTACAAGACCGGGTGCCACAAAGAGCGCAGATTCACCACGAGATGGGGAAAGCCACAGGCGTCTATTGTCTATTGAGGCCTAAGTGCTGTAATGTGCGAGTGAGACAGACGAGAACCTACGTCAAAGGGAAACCCAGTAGAAGGCTTTTGTGGCCAGGGATATGTAGCAATGTTAAATATGGCGGACCTAAGAACGGCCATAATGGGGAAACAATTATGGAAACTATTTAATTCTCTAGTCATTCAGGGAATCAAGCCACAGTAATTTCGTCAGCCATAAATTTTCACGGTGATCCCAATAAAACCTGAATATTGATCATATCTATAATAGTTTAGGATTTACTGTTCAAGTGAAATTAACAAGTTTTGTAACAAAGAGACGGGAATGCTAAAATCTGAACGCTTTGGTCGGTCTTAACGATCGACATTTCATATAGAAGTGCATCATTAAAATGACAAACGTTGTAAATATCAACTCTCTAACTTTATTTGTTTAAAAGATATAATAAATTTAAATTATCAGTATCTACAGTTAACCATCAGATCATCATTTCTTCCACACAAAACACATTGAAGGATAACAGCATGACGCCTTACTGAATCATTAGGTAATAGAACATTTGTTGTAAAGTTTAGAGCATAGCAGATACTTTAGTTCTTCACTTATTTATCAGAAAGCACATTGGTGCAAGGCTACTGGCCGTGACATTTAACATTAAGAAGGAAGTTGTATTGGTTTTATGTAAAAGAAAAATAACCTGTATTATGTTCAAAAATGGTTCAAATGGATCTGAGCACTGTGGGACTTAACGTCTGAAGTCATCAGTCCCCTAGAACTTAGAACTGCTTAAACCTACCTAACCTAAGGACATCACACACATCCATGCCCGAGGCAGGATTCGAACCTGCGACTGTAGCGGTCGCGTGGTTCAGACTGTAGCGCCTAGAACCACTCGGCCACACCGGCCGGTCCTGTATTATGTAATGGATATTATAGTTACCTTATTCAGAACTTGGAAGCTTTGATTATTTAAATATGTTAAAATGTAAAATAATGATGGACGGCTCCAGGGAACGGAACTGCACTAATCAGTCGAGCGACGATGCTCGGCACGCCGGAAACTCGGCTGGGGACGGGCAGAGAGACAGAATGCTGGTGCAGACGCGAAAGTGGACAGTTCCGCTGGAGACTCCAAAGGGTACAGTTCGGATTGAGACGCGAAAGCGGACAGTCGATCTTTAGGCAGATAGGAAGTAAAACGACTTAGAAAACTTTCGCGTTGTATAGTATGGCAGGACTTATCTGAGCTGCGAGTAGCCACGCGCCTGATGTGAACTCTTCACTTTTCGCACAGTTAACGAAGTAGAGTGTTGGACTTTTAACTCACGTAGAGATTGTGAATGATCGAACTGTGTCAAATGGATATGTACTCGAGTGTAATAGTAATTCTAAATACCACCACTTTCGCTATTAGTTTGCCTTCTGAATAAACATTATTCTAACCAAATCGCAACTGCGTGGCCTACATGATTTATGGGTCGTTAATGTAGTTCCCGATATTATTATTGCTGTTATCATATGATATAATAACTTTGTATTTCGCAGGTTCGAATCCTGCCTTGGGCATGGATGTGTGTGATATCCTTAGGTTAGTTAGGTTTAAGTAGTTCTAAGTTCTAGGGCACTGATGACCTCAGATGTTAAATCCTATAGTGCTCAGAGCCATTTGAACCATCAGCCAGACAATTTAACCAAAGGATCACAACTATCTAATTTAGGGCGTGTGATGCGATAGGTGCGGTTCAACCCCTAGACGAGTTTGAGCCAAGACATTACGACGAAGTGGAACCTCATGTGAAACCGAACATCTATGGGATGTTATTCGCATCCTCTACTGTGCGCTGTAGATAATGCTGTAAATTGTGTTCAAATCCTTCCGCATTTAACGTGTACTTAAGCGCAATAACCGGACAACACCCGAACCACGAAAAACACTCCCATACCAAAACACTATATCTTCTGCACTTCACTACCGGCTAAAAGTGAGATGGCAGGTAACGTTCTCCAAGCATCCGTCAAACCCAAACCTCTCCATCGGACTGATACAGCGTGATTCATCACTCCAAGTCACTTGTTTCGAGTCATCCGTTGCCCAGTGGTGTCGGTCTTCACACCACCTCAAACGCCGCTCAGCACTGATAACAGAAATGTGTGGTTTATGAGGAGTTGCTGGACCTCTGGCGACACGGTCTGGTGTTACTGCTTCTCTGCTGCCAACGAAGTATTTTTTCCTTTATTGAATTTCGACTCTCCCCGAAGGGGGCGGGTTGGCAGCAGCTTAGTACGCCGCTCTTCAGCCTACAGAATTTGTTTTAGAAAGATGAAGATAAGAAATAACAAAAACAGGCGATAAAATCGGTGACTTAAATGGTAAAATGGCGGAAAATCGTGGAACTTAAAACATAAAACAAAGGGTTGATGATGCTAATAAAATACATATGAATCAGACAGGTAAAAGAATAGACATACAATTAAAAAAACACGCGGCGGTCTGGTTTCTGTTCGCAAGAGTTATCAAATTTACACCCAGCGACAGTATGGCTACTGTCTGCAACACTTTGGAAAGACGAACAACACTGAACATTCACTTGAACACTGCACTAAAAAGTTTTCACAAATATATCACAGCCGAGGGCAGATGGGGGGGAACCTGGACAGATGACGGGAAAGGAAAGGGGGGAGGGAGAGGAAAAAACGAAGTGGGGGGGATGGGGCAAATGAGCCAACGGAGGACAAGGACTCATAAGGCGGGGGGGGGGGGCAGGTGCTGGGCAGACACGACTGGGAGTGGGGAAAGGGGCAGAGGATGGGTATTTCAAAGGACTCAGGGGGGGGGGGGAGGCAAAGAGAGGTTAGGTGGGGAGCAAAACAGGATGGAAGGGGTGGAAGAGGGAGCCCAGGGAAAGGACATTAAAGGAGGGGGGGTGAGGATCAGGGTTGATAGGAGGGATAAATGGAGGGAGAGAGGGCACCATCCGGGAGGGGGAGTTGACAGAAGCCACCTTGGGAAAGGAGATGAATGGTGAAGAGATGGAAGGCAGGGGGGACACAACAGTAAAAGCGTGGCAGAGGGCGGGGATTGGAGCAACCAGGAGGTGAGGTGAATCAAGGCAGCGGGAGGTGTAGAGCATGCCGATATGTTCGAGGAATAGGAGCAGATGGGGGAAAGGAATGAGGTTGTAGAGGATCCGCGTGGGGGACAGGAGGCGTATACAGAAATCGAGGTGGAGCGCATGGCGCTCGAGGATCTGGAGGGACTTATAGAATATCGGGAGGGGGTGGATATCCAGGCGGGACTGGCATAACAGAGGACAAACGCAGTATTTCCCGCCTCCTTTCATATTCGCCTCACGTAAGGCCGTCCTGATACTTTTGGTTAGATAGTGTATTGCGAATCTACATCTACATGTAAAGGGCGGTCCATTGATCGTGACCAGGCCAAATATCTCACGAATCAAATATCAAACGAAAAAACTACAAACAACGAAACTTGTCTAGCTTGAAGGGGGAAACCAGATGGCGCTATGGTTGGCCCGCTAGATGGCGCTGCCATAGGTCAGACAGATATCAACTGCGTTTTTTTTTAATAGGAACCCCCATTTTTGTTACATATTCGTGTAGTGCATAAAGAAATATGAATGTTTTAGTTGGACCACTTTTTTCGCTTTGTGATAGAGGGCGCTGTAATAGTCATAAACATATGGCTCACAATTTTAGACGAACAGTTGGTAACACGTAGGTTTTTTAAATTAAAATACAGAACGTGGGTACGTTTGAACATTTTATTTCGGTTGCTCCACTGTGATACATGTGCCTTTGTGAACTTATCATTTCTTAGAACGCATGCTGTTACAGCGTGATTACCTGTCAATACCACATTAATGCAATAAATCCTCAAAATGATGTCCGTCAACCTCAATGCATTGGGCAATACCTGTAACGACAATCCTCTCAACAGCGATTAGTTCGCCTTCCGTAATGTTCGCACATGCTGACGCATGTTGTCAGGCGTTGTCGGTGCATCATGATAGCAAATATCCTTCAACTTGCCCCACAGGAAGAAATCAGGGGACGTCAGATCCAGTGAACGTGCGGGCCATGGTATGGTGCTTCGACGACCAATCCACCAACCGTAAAATATGCTATTCAATACCGCTTGAACCGCACGCGAGCTATGTGCCGGACATCCATAATGTTGGATGTACATCGGCATTCCGTCACGCAGTGAAATATCTTGTAGTAACATCGGTAGAATATTACGTAGGAAATCAGCATACATTGCACCATTTAGATTGCCATCGATAAAATGGGGGCAATTATCCTTCCTCCCATAATGCCGCACCATGCATTAACCCGCCAAGATCGCTGATGTTCCACTTGTTGCAGCCATCGTGGATTTTCCGTTGCCCAATAGTACATATTATGCCGGTTTACGGTACCGCTGTTGGTGAAAGACGCTTCGTCGCTAAATAGAACGCGTGCAAAAAATCTGTCATCGTCCAGTAATTTCTCTTATTCCGAGTGGCAGAACTGTACACCACGTTCAAAATCGTCGCCATGCAATTCCTGGTGCATAGAAATATGGCACGGGTGCAATCGATGTTGATGTAGCATTCTCAACACCGACGTTTTTGAGACTCCAGATTCTCGCGCAGTTTGTCTGCTACTGAGGGTGTGGATTAGCCGCTACAGCAGCTAAAACACTTACTCGGGCATCATCATTTGTTCCAGGTCGTGGTTGCCGTTTCACATGTGGTTGAACACTTCCTGTTTCCTTAAATAACGTAACTATCCGGCGAACGGTCCGGACATTTGTATGATGTACATAGCACACGCCCGATGGGCATTTTGATCACAGTAGCCATACATCAAAACGATATTGACCTTTTCCTCAATTGGTATACGGTCCATTTTAACACGGGTAATGTATCACGAAGCAAATACCGTCCGTACTGGAGGAATGTTACTTGATACCACGTACTATTACAGCGCCACCTATCACAAAGCGAAAAAAGTGGTCCAACTAAAACATTCATATTTCTTTACGTACTACACGAATATGTAATAAAAATGGGGGTTCCTATTTAAAAAAAAAAAAAAACGCAGTTGATATCCGTTTGCCCTAAGGCAGCGCCATCCAGCGGGCCAACAACAGGTCCATCTGGTTTCCCCCTTCAAGCCGGACGAGTTTCGTTCTTTGTAGTTCTTTCGTTTGATGCTTATTTCGTGAGATATTTGGCCCGGTCACTGTCAATGGACCACCCTGTGTACTCCGTTAGCCACCAAGCGGTGTGTGGCGGAGGGCACAAATCGCGCCAAAGTCATATTTCCCCCCTCTGCTCCACTCGTGGATCGCGCGAAGGAAAAACGACTGTCTGAACGCCTCAGTACGAGCTCTAATTTCCCTTATCTTTGAATGGTGATCATTGCGCGATTAGAAAGTTGGTGGTAATATATATATCTCCTCGGCGAAGATCGGATTCCGGAATTTAGTGAGCAGCCCCTTCCGCTTAGCGCGCCGTCTGTCTGCAAGTGTGTCCCACTCCAAACTTTCTATGAGATTTGTAACGCTCTCGCGATGGCTGAATGTACCAGTCACGAATCTTACCGCTCTTCTTTGGACCTTCTCAATCTCTTGAATCAGACCCAACTGGTAATGGTGCCAAACAGAGGAACAATAATCTAAGACTGGACGAACTAACTTATTGTAAGCTATTACCTTTGCTGAAGGACTGCATATCTTCAGGATTCTATCAATAAACCGCAATCTAGAGTTTGCCTTACCCGTTACTTGTGTAATCTGATCATTCCACTTGAGATCATTTTGAATAATCACACCCAGATACTTGACGGTTGTTACCGCTTCCAAAGAATGGGCATTTATTTCGTACTCGTACTTTAATGGGGATTTTCGCCTTGTTGTACCCAGTAGGTTACACTTATTAATATTGAGAGATGACTGCCAATCATTACTCCACACATTTATTTTTTGAAAATCCTCATTGATTTGTGCACAACTTCCTTATGATACTACTTTCCTGTAGAGTACAGCATCATCGGCAAACAGTCTAATGCCGCTGTCAATACCATCAACCAAATCGTTTATGTAAATCGTAAAAAGCAGCGGACCCATTACGTTGCCCTCGGGCACACCTGAAGTTACGCTTGTTTCTGTTGAAATCACCCCGTTCAGGACGGCATACTGCTTCCCGTCTGTTAGAAAACTTTCTATCCAACCGCATATCTCATCGGATAGACCGTAAGCGCGCACTTTTCGGAGCAAGCGACAGTGCGGAACTGAGTCGAACGCCTTTCGAAAGCGAATAAGGTAGATCTTCCAACAATTCGTACTTAATACGTAAGAGTCAAAAGTTGCATTGCTCCAGCAATATTAGACGTCCTGATGAAAGTTTCTTGCATTATTGGCCTAAACGGTGGTACATTTACAATATGAGCCGGTCAATATCCCAGAAGAATGTCAAGGAAATTCCTCTGTAGATTTTCATTCTTCCATTTGCTCACCTTTGTGAGCAGGTATCTTCAGTAAAACAACCATTGTAAACGGCAAGGTAATCAGTAAGAAAATACTCTTTCTTGTGTCAAGTATTACTTTCCTAACTCATTAATAATGACAAACTGACGCACAATATCTGCTTCCTTCTATATAAAATGGCCCAAAATTTGCATGGAAATGCATTTTTCCGTTTGCTTGAGTCCATCATTCAACAATAGTATTGAACATCTTGCAGAGAAGTTTTCTCATAATGGTTCTTCACGGAATTGTACCGTACTACTTCTGCCGATACGCATATTGTGTCAGCTGTTTAACAGGTCTTTAATCTACGACCGTTCAGTTGCGTATCGTGCTCTTTCTTGGTATTTTCGTACGTGGTTGCAAGGCTGGACTTGTTTCACGTAGATCCTCTTCGATGGATATACGTCTAAGTTTTTAATTCAGCTGTCCTTTGTCGTAATTAATCATTAGTGATAAACAGTCCAGCTTAAAAAGAAAAGTTATGATGTCGCACTACTCCGATTTGACCACTACCTGAGGACTATTCGAGTGTTTGGGATCCTCACACAAAACGGATTAAAGCAAGACATAGATGCACATCAGAGACGTGTTGCTAGATTTATTACCGGCAGATTCGCGACCAACAAACTCACGTGACAATCACTGTTGGGAAGAAGAGGTTCTTTCCGCGAAACATTTTTGAGAAAGTTGAGAGAACCGACATTTGTGACAGACTGCAGAACTATTCCATTGCCACCAACGTACATCTTGTGTAAGAACTGCAAAGACAAATTAATAGAAATCAGGTCTTGCACGCAAGCGTCTAGACAGAGATTCTTCCCTCGCTCCATTTGGGAGTGGACCAGGACAGAGAATGACGAACAGTGGTATAAGGTACCTTCCGTCGCGGACCGTACATTGAATTGCAGACTACACGTATAGGTGTAGTTGCCTAGTCGATTACAGATATGCGAGCGACAGAAGTTTCTATAATCGCTAGGGAAAACACTCAGATTAAGAAGCTCTAGATTTCTCATGGTCCACTGATTTACTTAGTAGCATATAGTTAATCAGATACAATTTTAATTCACATTTAACAGGTGTCGAAAACCTGCCCGGACTGTCGTGCGCCTTAAAGCGCCAGTTCCGAGATGTGGAGGTACACCGTCTCGTATTAATGAAGAGGGTCGGTGTGCAGGCCAGTCTGGATGTAGTTTTTAGGCGGTTGCCCACATCAAACTACACTCCTGGAAATTGAAATAAGAACACCGTGAATTCATTGTCCCAGGAAGGGGAAACTTTATTGACACATTCCTGGGGTCAGATACATCACATGATCACACTGACAGAACCACAGGCACATAGACACAGGCAACAGAGCATGCACAATGTCGGCACTAGTACAGTGTATATCCACCTTTCGCAGCAATGCAGGCTGCTATTCTCCCATGGAGACGATCGTACAGATGCTGGATGTAGTCCTGTGGAACGGCTTGCCATGCCATTTCCACTTGGCGCCTCAGTTGGACCAGCGTTCGTGCTGGACGTGCAGACCGCGTGAGACGACGCTTCATCCAGTCCCAAACATGCTCAATGGGGGACAGATCTGGAGATCTTGCTGGCCAGGGTAGTTGACTTACACCTTCTAGAGCACGTTGGGTGGCACGGGATACATGCGGACGTGCATTGTCCTGTTGGAACAGCAAGTTCCCTTGCCGGTCTAGGAATGGTAGAACGATGGGTTCGATGACGGTTTGGATGTACCGTGCACTATTCAGAGTCCCCTCGACGATCACCAGTGGTGTACGGCCAGTGTAGGAGATCGCTCCCCACACCATGATGCCGGGTGTTGGCCCTGTGTGCCTCGGTCGTATGCAGTCCTGATTGTGGCGCTCACCTGCACGGCGCCAAACACGCATACGACCATCATTGGCACCAAGGCAGAAGCGACTCTCATCGCTGAAGACGACACGTCTCCATTCGTCCCTCCATTCACGCCTGTCGCGACACCACTGGAGGCGGGCTGCACCATGTTGGGGCGTGAGCGGAAGACGGCCTAACGGTGTGCGGGACCGTAGCCCAGCTTCATGGAGACGGTTGCGAATGGTCCTCGCCGATACCCCAGGAGCAACAGTGTCCCTAATTTGCTGGGAAGTGGCGGTGCGGTCCCCTACGGCACTGCGTAGGATCCTACGGTCTTGGCGTGCATCCGTGCGTCGCTGCGGTCCGGTCCCAGGTCGACGGGCACGTGCACCTTCCGCCGACCACTGGCGACAACATCGATGTACTGTGGAGACCTCACGCCCCACGTGTTGAGCAATTCGGCGGTACGTCCACCCGGCCTCCCGCATGCCCACTATATGCCCTCGCTCAAAGTCCGTCAACTGCACATACGGTTCACGTCCACGCTGTCGCGGCATGCTACCAGTGTTAAAGACTGCGATGGAGCTCCGTATGCCACGGCAAACTGGCTGACACTGACGGCGGCGGTGCACAAATGCTGCGCAGCTAGCGCCATTCGACGGCCAACACCGTGGTTCCTGGTGTGTCCGCTGTGCCGTGCGTGTGATCATTGCTTGTACAGCCCTCTCGCAGTGTCCGGAGCAAGTATGGTGGGTCTGACACACCGGTGTCAATGTGTTCTTTTTTCCATTTCCAGGAGTGTATGTCAATATCGGGCTGGTACCTAATTCGCATGTCAATTACATTACATCGCAAATATTTAAAAGACTTTCGGTCACTTTCACATGATAACCGCTACACGCATAAGCTTGGGGTATAGGCAATAGGAAGAATATCCGGCTATGCATTCAGTTAACTATGCCACGTCCGTTAATAAGCAGCCGATCCTGCGCAGATGCGGGACAAAGACACTAGAACACGAAGAAGAAGTTAGCAGGTGTCAATAGCTCGTTAGACCAGCAAACATGTAGTCACTGAAAAGGTAACGTAAGCCATGAGCTTCTTGCTATTGCTGATGATGATGAGCGTTTGGCGTCATTGGCCGGGAGGCCCCTCGCGGGGCAGGTCCGGCCGCCTTGGCGCAGGTCTTATTACATTCGGCGCCACATTGGGCGACCTGCACGCCGGATGGGGATGAAATGATGATGAACACAACACAACACCCAGTCCCTGAGCGGAGAAAATCTCCGACCCAGCCGGGAATCGAACCCGGGCCCGGAGGACGGCAATCCGTCACGCTGACCACTCAGCTACTGGGGCGGACTTGCTATTGCTGAATGCTTCTCATTAAAATAACAGCAACACTGTGGCTAAACTTGAAGAATGTCACCACAGTCAAGAATTATGAAATGGCCTTCTTTCTCACTTGTCTTGAGGAATGTGATGGCAGGTGGTCACACGGCTGGTTACGCCACAGTTGGTTGCCGAGACATCTGTTGCAACGTCAGACAACACTGTGATGCAATCTCCGATTGTTTAGCAGTGCGAGAGCCGCGCCATGACAGTTGAACCTGCCTTTGTCCACTGCTTTAAAAGTGCTTCGGAACATTCCACGATGTTGCTCGTACAAGAATGATTCCGAACAGTAGCTGAGATACAACATCCAACACACAGTCCAAAACTTTCGAGATTGTATTATTAAAAACCTGAGGAAAGTTGAGAGGTTGGTTTTTTATGCTTCAGGTGCTCCACATAGTCTCCCCCCATTTGAGTACAATGCACAGAGCCTTCATGCAGTCATGTGAAGCTGTCAGAAAAGTCCTTCATTAAGATGTTCTTAAACTCGCGCGTCACATGGGCTAGATGTCGGCTATGTCGTCAAAGCGTTGACTTTTCGTGTGAATTTCTGCATTTTGTCGTTTTATTGTAGACCCGTATTGATCTCGTTACCCGCAACGTATTTTTCCAGAAAAGAATTGTCCACGTTCTGCATTTCAATCGAGTCGTGGCTGTCGTTCTGAATTTCATTCAAGTCGTGGCTGTCGTGGCTGTCGAAGCCCACTTTTCTGCACAGTCCCTGCCGTGGACAAACATAAATTCCTTTGAGGCGAAAATTTTCCAAGCAAAGTTAGCGTTTGCACGATTTTAAATTCTGAACGTGTATCTTCTTTGGTACCAGTAAAATTTTACGTGGAAACGTAATCTTTTTATTTTTTTCTTTATCTAGTCTTGGTTTCAAACGAGTACTTATAAAGCGTAAAGGAAATCAGTTATTACTCGCAAGTGCAGTCCTAAAGCAAATTACATTAAGTTAATGAAAATTTAGCTGTGACTGCATTTGCCATACTTCCTTTTGCGTTGATAAACAACGGTTCACGAAACACTCTTGTCCACAGGTAAATAATGGGGCATTAACATCTGCACTGGACCCCGTAAGAAAAATGCATACGTAAATATATACTGGCTAGCCGAGCCTATGGCTCGAGAATGACACATGTTTTAACTTTGACCGATAGTCATGGTACTATACCTCCGGCTGTTTTATCTCTGGCATTATTCTCCACCTTGTCCCTGTGTCTGTGAAACAGTTAGTTCCAGTATAATGGGTTTTAGCAAGGTCAACTGCATACGCGCAATCGCACAAGACCGTCAGTACTACTCCGCACTAAACTATCAGCGGGTAACGTACCATCCAGGGGGGTTCTGAAAATATTTTTTTTTCAAATAATGAGAATATAATAATATTCAACATGAAACTTGAAACGAAAAAAATTTGTTTTCTCAATTACTGTCGATTTGCTCTTATTATTTGTGTAGCACTCTCTCTTTAACTATTCCGGCAATGTAACTGCATCCACATAACGCTCACTTGTACAAACACGAATCTCTAGAGTTCATAGAGTAATCTGTCTGTGCCTAAGTGCAGTAAGAAGTTAAAATAGCTGTAAGAGTAAACTTAGTAAACCATAAACATTTTACTGGTATGTGTCACTGCCAGACAGCTTCTAACACGGTTTGGGAAACTACTGCAGCGGCTCTTATACAGTAATATTTTTCAATAACTTGTTGAGAACTTGCCGCGCTGCTTCTTGAGAGAACACTAAATCAAATGTCGGAACTTCTTCGCTCCTTGTTTACTAGTGCTTCTCGTTTGTCTTTCTTATCGAAAACTTCAGACCACACTTCCGGGTAGCAGACATCAATTTATTATTTTTTCCATCAAACTTCTGTTTTCCCGTTGCTACTGGTGAATCGGTATCAACGGTATTAAGAAACTCATAATTTCAATAATGTCTTACAAGTCTTCAAAGTATTGTCCCTAGCGTCTCTATAGTATTTGAAGCTCAGCATTGCAAGACACGAAATTCAATAACTAACGAAATGTATGGCGAAAGAAAAAAACTATTCATTCACTTATACCAAAACATTATTTTGTAGTGTTACTTTCAACGACATACAGCCATTTATGACATCGGCCCGTGAGCTTTCTAATTCCATCCGTGAAGAACTTCTTTTGTTAGTTTCTGGTCTACTCGTTTATAGCTACTTTAACAGTTTTATGGTCTAAGGACTTGGTATTGTTTTAACGTGCCAACAGTTAAAGATTTGTCGGCATGAGATCTAGATTCGATTTACGATCAAACTGTGTACTGAAACGTATACTGAGTTTGTTTCTGCAGTGACGACAATGCTACAACGCGCCTCATATACTGTACTTTAGCACTATCTTCGTAGCGGATTCGTAGCGGACAGTGGGGCTTCCTATTAGATGAGTATGCTATTCTGTTGCCGTAGTGTAATGCAGTCCTCAACATCCATGGTCATACTTCCCCTGGTATACGCACAGCGAAAACCAAACAATCGAAGAAAAATTAAATTTTTTGGTTTTGACTAGTTCTCGGACGAAGGTAGTGAAAGAAACACAATGAAAACGGCAAGTTAATGACACAACAAGCAAAATATATGAAGAAAAACATGTAAAGCGAAGAAGCATAAATATAGTCCTACTTGTTGCAAACAACCTTCACGACGAGATTTTTTACCTCAAATTTCTAGCTAGGAAAATGAAGATTGCGTCTTTAATATTGGAAACCTTGTTCGCAATCGCACGTGGTCAACAATGGCTATCGTGTACGTAGCACAAGAGATGATCTCACTAAAAACTTACAGAGAACATAACATATTTATTTGCCGTAACAGCAACTCAGACCATAGTCTATGACATTTGATAAAGGCCCTTTGCTGTTATGTTTATTGCTGTTTAAAGTATAAACTTTACTGCACTGTGCAAGAATTATTTGTATTAAATTTATAAATTACTCAACACAGACGTTAAGGAAAGTCATATTATGTCATTATGGCTTAGAAAATAATTTAACAGCTTACTTTCCCACTGTATTGGGGCGAGTTGTAAACACACGTCCAGTACTATAATGCTAGTTAACAACGCTGCATTCAAATTCGATAAAGTTAAATCCTTACTAGTATTATAAACGTGAGAGTAGCACTGTCTGGTACCTTTTCACAACTAAACCGCTGAACTGATTTTGATTAAATTCAGTATGGAGATTACTTGGACGCTGAGGAGGAACGTAAGCTAATTTAGAAAGTGTGCCGTACAAGATATTTATTGATGTGAAGAATATTACGCGAATGAGGGAATAATATTTACTATTTGAAAAAGTTATTTACTGTTTGATATTTGAACTTTTATCATATTTATGAAAATGCTTTAATTGGTTCTGTGTTCTACACATTACGTTTCAAAGAAATGAATACAATGTTTACACAAGCCAAAACGTGTTTGATCCATATTTCCATGCTATAATATATGTAGTACTCGATATAAAAGTGCGAAATTTAATATGGAGATAGCTTGAACCCTGATTAAGAATATAGGTTACATTAGAAAGTAAAAAAAGAGGGCCTCTAAGAGGATGAAGTAGGGAATAATGGAACATCCTTCTTTTAAATTAGTGAATATCAGCAACATTAAAAATAATTAACTTTCTTGCATGATGTACACATTGTATAACGTATAGCTACTTCAGTCACGCTATTCATACATAACATGCTCCTCGCAATCGCTTATCATAACAGAACTACTGAATGTGAGCGCTGCTATGGTTAACAGCTAGTTAAAAACAAAATATACTGAAAAGACTGGTCTCTTTAACAGTTACATTTCCCAACTATTTAGATACTTACAAAAAATAAGTTTCAAAAATTTTAACGACTATCACTAATCTCCCCTTCTCACTTATTTGCAGAGTTCTGCTAAAGAATAACAAAAATTGTGCCTTAAGACCATTAACTTCGTTTTCGACCTTCCGTTTATCGTCTGACACCTGGATCCTTCTTTATTGGCGAATACAGTCATTCACTGCTTTGAACCTACGTTCCAGTACTAATTGAAAGATCTACGACTAAAAGTCGTGACTTTAGCTCAGAACAAATTAAACCCTGGGTCTCTTTATGAAAATGAACCATCTATCTTGAAACCCATATGGCACACGTTTTTCGACAATTAAGCTTGTCAGTAACGATTGAAAACATAGTTTCTGTATTAATTTTCCATATATCATCAGCTTTGAAGATTTTTATATGTCTATCTTCGCGAATAATGTCTTTTATTCATGACAGAGGGACATTCGATGTCTGGTGAGAGACTTTTGATTTGATGAGTGGCTGTTATTCTTCTAATTCGTAGCTCTTTTGAAAGTTACCAGTCTGCATTGTAGTGCCGCAAAACGTCACAGCAAACAGAATAAAATCACAGTACAAGAAACGTTGCTTATTTAAATGCCATCTTTTTCTTGTATCATAAGTTTTGAAAGGTTTGATACGGTCCACAGTGAATTCCTTTCCTGTGCTAATCTCTTCACCTCAGAGAAATACTTGCTCCTAACGTCATAAAACATTTGCTGGATGTATTCCAATCTCTGTCTTCCCCTATAGTTACTACCTTCTACAGCTCCCTGGTCTGCTATGGAAATTATTCCCTGATGTTTAAGCATATGTCCTCTCATACTGAAAGGGTACAGTACCGCCCGACATTGAATATAGGTACAACATACTTCAGTATTTTTGTCAGAACAACACATTTTTTTTGTAAAATAATTCAATTTCAATTAATACAGCGAAGCCGGATACCAGTGTAGGAAAGAATGACAATTTATTTATTTAATTTATCATATGTGCACTCCCACAAAATAAATCCCTACATCCAGTTTGGTGAGATCTTTTGAAATGAATGAATGTATGGTCGTCTGCTAACCGCAGATAGTGAATGTGAATATATGATCATCTTTGAGTCGATCCTTTGGCCACCTTTGGTGGGACCAAAGACATGAAATTTACCAGAGCTTTGAGCGCCTGAAATGTGGCTGACCAATAAGGTAGCAAGGTGCTTCTCCCACTTCGACAGAGGTGCGAGAGAACCTGAATACGGCCATGTTTCAGCACTCTGCCGCTGGATCCTGTGCTGTTAACACCTGTTTTCGTTGCGCTCCGAAATGACGAAAGAGTGGAGTCATGGTATGCATGTGGAATATTTAAGAGTAGTTTGAAATAATAATTTCTCTATTTCAGGAACTTTTGTGGGGAGAATTAAAGGTCAGGCAGGTAATATTAATGGGATTGTAGTAATCTTCGGAAGTGACCAACGGTCACAAAGAAACCACGTGTAGCAATAAGTTGAAATACTTCCGTGTGCTTAAGTTAAGCTGAATTACTAGCGTGTGTACAATAAGTTGAAATATTTAAGAAATAGCATGTGTACCATAAGTTGAAATATTTAAGAAATGGCGTGTGCAGGACTTGAAATAAGAGACGAGTACTTCCACGTGGTGAGTACCGTGTGAGTCTCAATCTGTGTATGAGACAAAGAATAAAGAGAAGTACTCGTCCATGGTATCAATTGAGGACTCGCGTGTGTGATGATTATGTTCTTAATGATAAATTGCGTGATATGAATCCGTGTGACGCTAGATTTAAACTCTGAGAGAGAATCAAGGTGAGTCGGCCGTCTATCCAGCAACGCCACTTGGCTTGCATTGCACAGGAAGACGTGCATTTATCTCCAGAGTTCACAGTAGGAAAGTAGAATTACAAAGTGGGGCAGTGTCGTGTGAAACTGGGATCAATATTAATTGAAGTGGGAAAGCTGAAAGTGATAATGTTGTAACCATTCTCTGTGTAGTATTTCATATTGTTGTGTGGTGTATGTCATGTAATTTGGGTATGTGTGGTTTGCATGGGAGAGTAGCAAGGTAGTTTCAAAAGATTAGTGGGTTATGCTTGTTCCTTCGGTACCGCTCGGTCTGGAGGATAGTTTCGTGATGATGATTGTGAGAGTCGAAGTGTGAGAGATAATAAAAGATCCACCATCCTATCCAGAAAGTGCACTGTAGCGTTAAATAAATTACGAGACCATAATATAGAGATTCACTAATGTAAAGCCATGCCCACTGGGCGGAATTTCTCATATGTTATTGTTGTAGGTTATAGAATTTGTGTGTTTAGGTTAGAGAATTTATCGGAATAAATCAGATGGTGAAAAGAAAGAGATTGGTAGACTATTCCTTCAAATTGTATGTTGTCATAATGTCCCGAATTCATAATGTGTGCGCCAATCATATTCAGTGGGATGGCCACGTGTTAATAAAAGCCGTCAAATAAAAGACAAAAAGAAAATGTGGTACTGCCAGTGCGTAGTGTACAGTCAGAGTTCTGTAAATCACTGATAGTCAGATATGCGTTTCCGTTGCGTAGTAATCATATAGGAGGATAACTTGTAACGAAGTGTGAGTACTAGAGTTCATGTTACTCGTTAAATTAAGAAAGAATCCACTCGCTTGGCAGACCACTCATCTTGCAGGCCTGACTGCTTGATGCCACAGTATGAGCAAGGCATGTGGGTGCCTCTCAATACAACCACTTAGTTTTCCCAGTGTTTTCCACGAGTTCCTCTCCACACCGATTCTGTTGAGAACCTCATTTCTCGTCAGTCCACCTAATTTTCAACATACTTCTAGAGGATCACATCACAAACACATAGCGTCTCTTCTTTTCCGGTTTTCCCACAGCCCATGTCTGTGAACTAATTAACAACAGTAATTTTTGTGAAAGAAGGCTTCATGTTTAACTGTATTAAGGCCTCCTGCCGTTAACTGTTATTACTACAGTGGAAGATAAGCTTGAAAGGCATGTTTTAAAACTGACTAAATGGGATTTCGACCGATTTCTACTTTCGAGATATGGCAGTTCTCATTTAACGAAACAATATCATTTGATATCTGTTGCTTCAGTACTTTTGTAACGCTATACTATCCCGTAGATTACGTTCGTTTTTTTTCTTAAAAAGAGCTGTAAATTTGTAATTAGATTTATAATCTCACAGTCATCTGACGTGTTGCTTAGTACAATTTTTACAAGAGGATGGGATTAATTTTGGCTAAATAAACTGTTTCATTTAATTTTTTTGTTTCTAGAAATCTAAAGAAAGCGTGCCGCAGGGAACGAGGAGCCCTCTGGCGGTCACGTTCCTCCAACCACTTCCCGCCTGTGTGGAATTCTGGCGTTAGCGCTAACGGAGGGCGCTGATTATGTGCAGCACCATGTTTTCTTTCATTTGTGGCTCCTTTAGCGATTTGTTTTATGTTGTTTAATATTAGCCGGTGCAATATCAACGGTGTTTATTTACGTCACTTTTTGATTATCGGCGCTAGAGCATATGTCAACCACTGTTGCTTAACTCTTCCTCTTTTTAACAATCTTGCTTTCGTCGTGTTCTTCTTTATATTGCTTTTTATTACTGTAATTTCTTTTATACGTTACAAGCTCGTTAGCTCATTACAGACTTCAACTATTATATCCCCCTTTATTTTTGCTGTTTAAATTAATTATTGAAAACTAGTGTATGCCGACATTAGCGTCATCTGGTGAACTTAACAACACAAACAAACAAAAAATGGTTCAAATGGCTCTGAGCACTATGGGACTTAACTTCTAAGGACATCAGTCCCCTAGAACTTAAAACTAATTAAACCTAACTAAACTAAGGACATCACACACATCCATGCCCGAGGCAGGATTCGAACCTGCGACCGTAGCGGTCGCGCAGTTCCAGACTGTAGCGCCTAGAACCGCTCAGCCACCCCGACCGGCACAACACAAACATCTTGTGGCTACTGTACGGCAGCTTGTTTTGAACAGTAGTGCTACTGACAACATGACACGTGCATATGATGTTATCTATATATATTTGACGATGCTGGTGCTGATTCTGCATTTAATATTTGACGATGCCACTATGGCTGCAGTATATTAGGACTTTGTTTTTATGAAACAGGTATGCCTCTTCATACTTAAAGCGCACAAATGTATATATTGTTAGTACTACTTTTCATAATGGTCTATGCATTATTTTTAAGCTGTAGACAATCTGACAGTGTATTTATGTTTTTTCCCAGTTTTGCTGCAGTTTTGATGATGGTCATTAAAGACCGAAACCGGTAATCTGTTAAAAACAGTTTGTGACCATAGACGTAAATTAAAGAAAACTTAAAGAAAGATTTTTCACCAAAGCAAACCACATACCAGAAATACAAAATATCGATTCTTTATTGAGAGCGTGCTGTCTGAGTATACGCCTCTTGCGTTTTCTAATAATATTACAAATGCAAAGCCGCTTGTTACACAGGGATTTCCTAGTGAGCTGCTTGCATTCGAAATGCTTAGGCAAATGCTGCCTTCCAAGATGACAATGCATCAAATTAGCACGCAACGCCTAAGCAAGGAGAGATTAGAACAAAACTGCAAAATTTCACTGTTTTGAGTGACCTTCGTATGTGTAAGGTGTATCCCCATTAAATATTTTCGGTACCTCGAAGAATGTCGCATCTTATTAACGAAGTTTCATACTTTCCTATGGGTTTGTTTGTTGAGACCTTTTACATGTGGAACCCTTGGTCTCAAGAATAATTCATTCTCTTTCTTCTTCTTAGTCTAGTTCATCTCTACGAGGATTAGGTTACGACAAATCCTGTTCCAGGGTCTGTTTGTCCCTCAGGCTTCCCTTTCTCCTTTTAAATCGTAGTTCCCGTTTGCTGCTGGTAATATGTATCTACCCATACTTTTCAAATGTTCATATTGTAAATGTACATACTATTTTCTGTTTTTTGTTTCTAAATTACTCCGAAGCCGTTCCACATTATGTTTTCGTCATACTATCATTTAAGGACCGTTGTACTTATTTCCAGTATGTTGGCAGAACTATCTTCGTGACTGTACTGACCTGTCAATATCTGCGCACTATGTAAAGAAAACGGTTCTATTGCAAAATGGTGATCGCTGTTGACAACATTGTTTAATGCCGGCCGGAATGGCCGTGCGGTTCTAGGCGCTACAGTCTGGAGCCGAGCGACCGCTACAGTCGCGGGTTCGAATCCTGCCTCGGGCATGGATGTGTGTGATGTCCTTAGGTTAGTTAGGTTTAATTAGTTCTAAGTTCTAGGCGACTGATGACCTCAGAAGTTAAGTCGCATAGTGCTCAGAGCCATTTGAACCATTTGAACATTGTTTAATGTTTCTTATTATCTTCGTCTCCACCCTTGAAAGCTGTCACTGGAAGGCTCTAGTCGATACTAATAGCTAGGATCGCTGTAGCCGGTGAAACTTTATCTCGATGTCCTGGATTTTCTAAGTTAGTTAGTACGATCTGTCTTGATCATGACGGTCCACATGTTGAACTGCTTTTGTAACAAAACAGCTATTTGTTTTTGTGTACCATACTGTACAGTGACAGGGTTGTTGCTTTATATTTTAGCGAGTGCATGCATCGCCTCCAGCAGGAAGAGCGACTGTGAAAATATAACTGTGGAGCAGCCACAGGTCAGATAAAACTTTCCTTTATCACCGATTTTGCTCGTCAGATGCAAGCATCTTCAGAATTTAGTAGCCAAAGTCAACACCTTAAAAGTATGTGGCTGTGCATAGCACCAAAGTCAGACATAAAAATTAGATTTAAATTTTTTCCGCAAGTTTTCGTTATTTCTTCCTATACACACTACAGTGCCCTACTACTCTTAAGCTACGTTCACACTGAGGGATTTGTCGCGGTGATTCGAGCCCGGCACTTAAGTCGCGGAGAAAAGTTTCTCGGCACATGTGTCTCGTGACTTGGTTCAAGGACAAGTGCCCGGCAAAAGTAGCAAACGTGAGCTTCTCACTGGCGACATGTAGCCAGTCAGTTTCACGGGACATGGCATCCGAGCAGAACTTCTATTTCTTTGCGCTAGCGCTGTGAATACAATACTAATACGCAGAATAAGCGGAGAAAGGAACGTAGGTGGTGGGTGCGTAATTTCTCAATAAACGCGGTAATCGTGGAGCTTACACTTCTGTGATGCGTGTCCCTAAACTTCAAGACAGAAAGGGCTCCAAAAATTTTGTTCGTATGTCTACGACGGACTTTGAAGTATTACTAAATATGACGGCACAGTACTACACATTGAAGGATACAAATTTTCCAGAGGCTGTAACCCCTGCTGAACAGCTTACCGTTACATTACGCTTTTTAGCTACTGGGGATTCGTACAGCTCCTTAATGATCATGCATGGGATTTCCAAATCCAAAATCAGTGAAATAATACCAAAAGTGTGACAGGCTATTACACTCCTGGAAATTGAAATAAGAACACCGTGAATTCACTGTCTCAGGAAGGGGAAACTTATTGACACATTCCTGGGGTCAGATACATCACATGATCACACTGACAGAACCACAGGCACATAGACATAGGCAACAGAGCATGCACAATGTCGGCACTAGTACAGTGTATATCCACCTTTCGCAGCAATGCAGGCTGCTCTTCTCCCATGGAGACGATCGTAGAGATGCTGGATGTAGTCCTGTGGAATGGCTTGCCATGCCATTTCCACCTGGCGCCTCAGTTGGACCAGCGTTCGTGCTGGACGTGCAGACCGCGTGAGACGACGCTTCATCCAGTCCCAAACATGCTCAATGGGGGACAGATCCGGAGATCTTGCTGGCCAGGGTAGTTGACTTACACCTTCTAGAGCACGTTGGGTGGCACGGGATACATGCGGACGTGCATTGTCCTGTTGGAACAGCAAGTTCCCTTGCCGGTCTAGGAATGGTAGAACGATGGGTTCGATGACGGTTTGGATGTACCGTGCACTATTCAGTGTCCCCTCGACGATCACTAGTGGTGTACGGCCAGTGTAGGAGATCGCTCCCCACACCATGATGCCGGGTGTTGGCCCTGTGTGCCTCGGTCGTATGCAGTCCTGATTGTGGCGCTCACCTGCACGGCGCCAAACACGCATACGACCATCATTGGCACCAAGGCAGAAGCGACTCTCATCGCTGAAGACGACACGTCTCCATTCGTCCCTCCATTCACGCCTGTCGCGACACCACTGGAGGCGGGCTGCACGATGTTGGGGCGTGAGCGGAAGACGGCCTAACGGTGTGCGGGACCGTAGCCCAGCTTCATGGAGACGGTTGCGAATGGTCCTCGCCGATACCCCAGGAGCAACAGTGTCCCTAATTTGCTGGGAAGTGGCGGTGCGGTCCCCTACGGCACTGCGTAGGATCCTACGGTCTTGGCGTGCATCCGTGCGTCGCTGCGGTCCGGTCCAAGGTCGACGGGCACGTGCACCTTCCGCCGACCACTGGCGACAACATCGATGTACTGTGGAGACCTCACGCCCCGCGTGTTGAGCAATTCGGCGGTACGTCCACCCGGCCTCCCGCATGCCCACTATACGCCCTCGCTCAAAGTCCGTCAACTGCACATACGGTTCACGTCCACGCTGTCGCGGCATGCTACCAGTGTTAAAGACTGCGATGGAGCTCCGTATGCCACGGCAAACTGGCTGACACTGACGGCGGCGGTGCACAAATGCTGCGCAGCTAGCGCCATTCGACGGCCAACACCGCGGTTCCTGGTGTGTCCGCTGTGCCGTGCGTGTGATCATTGCTTGTACAGCCCTCTCGCAGTGTCCGGAGCAAGTATGGTGGGTCTGACACACCGGTGTCAATGTGTTCTTTTTTCCATTTCCAGGAGTGTATAAAGGCACTTCAAAGAGAAATTGAGGTAAGAACTTATTTTTATTGATTACTTAGAACAAAATACCTCTGAAGTTAACTCACAGATGTAGACATTTAACCGTTTTCTCTTAAACTAAAAACGTCTTCTGTTTACGTTTGCTGCCCCTCATGAACGTCTACTGGCATTACGTTTATTTCCGTAATTTCAATCCGTTCAAATTCTTCTAGTTCTTCTAGGTACCGACTTGACAGAAAATCCTAGGAAGTTCTGGTCTTACGTTAAATCAGTAAGTGGCTCGAAACATCATGTCCAGACACTCCGGGATGATGATGGCATTGAAACAGAGGATGACAAGCGTAAAGCTGAAATACTAAACACCTTTTTCCAAAGCTGTTTCACAGAGGAAGACCGCACTGCAGTTCCTTCTCTAAATCCTCGCACCAACGAAAAAATGGCTGACATTGAAATAAGTGTCCAAGGAATAGAAAAGCAACTGGAATCACTCAACAGAGGAAAGTCCACTGGACCTGACGGGATACCAATTCGATTCTACACAGAGTACGCGAAAGAACTTGCCCCCCTTCTAACAGCCGTGTACCGCAAGTCTCTAGAGGAACAGAAGGTTCCAAATGATTGGAAAAGAGCACAGGTAGTCCCAGTCTTCAAGAAGGGTCGTCGAGCAGATGCGCAAAACTATAGACCTATCTCTCTGACGTCGATCTGTTGTAGAATTTTAGAACATGTCTTTTGCTCGAGTATCATGTCGTTTTTGGAAACTCAGAATCTACTATGTAGGAATCAACATGGATTCCGGAAACAGCGATCGTGTGAAACCCAACTCGCTTTATTTGTTCATGAGACCCAGAAAATATTAGATACAGGCTCCCAGGTAGACGCCATTTTCCTTGACTTCCGGAAGGCGTTCGATACAGTTCCGCACTGTCGCCTGATAAACAAAGTAAGAGCCTACGGAATATCAGACCAGCTGTGTGGCTGGATTGAAGAGTTTTTAGCAAACAGAACACAGCATGTTGTTCTCAATGGAGAGACATCTACAGACGTTAAAGTAACCTCTGGCGTGCCACAGGGGAGTGTTATGGGACCATTGCTTTTCACAATATATATAAATGACCTAGTAGATAGTGTCGGAAGTTCCATGCGGCTTTTCGCGGATGATGCTGTAGTATACAGAGAAGTTGCAGCATTAGAAAATTGTAGCGAAATGCAGGAAGATCTGCAGCGGATAGGCACTTGGTGCAGGGAGTGGCAACTGACCCTTAACATAGACAAATGTAATGTATTGCGAATACATAGAAAGAAGGATCCTTTATTGTATGATTATATGATAGCGGAACAAACACTGGTAGCAGTTACTTCTGTAAAATATCTGGGAGTATGCGTGCGGAACGATTTGAAGTGGAATGATCATATAAAATTAATTGTTGGTAAGGCGGGTACCAGGTTGAGATTCATTGGGAGAGTCCTTAGAAAATGTAGTCCATCAACAAAGGAGGTGGCTTACAAAACACTCGTTCGACCTATACTTGAGTATTGCTCATCAGTGTGGGATCCGTACCAGATCGGGTTGACGGAGGAGATAGAGAAGATCCAAAGAAGAGCGGCGCGTTTCGTCACAGGGTTATTTGGTAACCGTGATAGCGTTACGGAGATGTTTAACAAACTCAAGTGGCAGACTCTGCAAGAGAGGCGCTCTGCATCGCGGTGTAGCTTGCTCGCCAGGTTTCGAGAGGGTGCGTTTCTGGATGAGGTATCGAATATATTGCTTCCCCCTACTTATACCTCCCGAGGAGATCACGAATGTAAAATTAGAGAGATTAGAGCGCGCACAGAGGCTTTCAGACAGTCGTTCTTCCCGCGAACCATACGCGACTGGAACAGGAAAGGGAGATAATGACAGTGGCACGTAAAGTGCCCTCCGCCACACACCGTTGGGTGGCTTGCGGAGTATAAATGTAGATGTAGATGTAGAGTTTTGCCTCGAAAATTAAGTCCCGTATTTTCTTCTGCAGAATGGTAAGACGTTTTTTATTACTAAATTCTCGTAGTTCATATTTAATATATTTTGAAAACGACGTAAATTTATCTTCTTTTTTCGTGAGGTGGTGCTGACTTGTCGTCTTTAAACTTCAAGTGCAGCATCGGCAGACGAATTATTTTGAATCGTTTTCACTTTCTTCCGCGGTGGAATTTGGTGTGACTCCAGATGTGTACTAGAAGTACCACAAGTACTCGCAGTACTCATACTTAGTACTTCTTCCAGTTGTGAGTCATCGTCTTCTCTTACTTCTTCTGATGTACCCTAAAAAAATGGAAAAAATGTTCAGAATCTTACTTTTATCAGGGACTGAAAACTGAAGCACAATGGAAGCAAATTGCACGAGAATTTGAGTTTTTATGGAATTTCCCTCACTGCATAGGGGCTTTAGATGGAAAACATGTTCGAATTGTTAACCCTGCTCATGCTGGAAGCACTTATTACAACTATAAAGACACTTTCAGCATTGTGTTAATGGCATTAGTGGATGCCGATTATCAATTTCTTTATGCAGACGTGAGAGTGCAAGGACGTATTTCAGACGGAGGTGTATTTAACCGAACAACTTTTAACAAAGCGTGTCCACCCCCTACGAAATTGATGCTGGCGATGCCTTTGCGCTACAAGAACACATAATGAAACCCTTTACAGGTAATCATAACGAAGGCAGCTAAGAAAGATTACATATTACAGACCCTGTAGAGCCCGAAGAGTCATCGAAAATGCCTTTGGGACACGGTCGTCTGTTTTTCGTGTTCTACGAAAACCTTTTCATTCCCGTAAAGCCAATGTTGTGGTTTTGTGCTGCATTTATCTTCACAACTGCCTAAGAAGAAATCGAGAAGCTCGCCTAATTTATTCACCACCATGCAGTTTCGATTCTCAAAACCTAGAAACAGGGAGTGTAGAACCTGGGAGCTGGAGAGAGCATCCACCACTTACATCGCTATCAGGAATCGGCAGAAATGTTGCCGAAGACGCAAAGCAAGTGAGAAATGAGTTTTCAGCATATTTTGTCACCGCTGAAGGACAAGTGGAGTGGCAAAATTTGTTTCTTTAGCGTCAAAGATATTTCAGTGATTGTTCATCGAAAATAGTTTTTTTTTCAGGCACCTATCTTCTCTGCCCGATCCTGAGGGCTTTGTCGTTGATTTATTATATTCCCGGAGGAATTGATATCTTAAATTATGGAGTTTACTATCCACCTCTTTCTCAGAAACGCCGAATAAACACGCTAACTGATTAATTTCGTCCCGTTTGGCGTTGCGATTTTTATAATCGGGGGATGATGGATCCCACAAAGAGCGCCTTTCGCGAAATTCGTCAGTTAGTTTCAGTGTGTTGTTCTTCATCCACTCCATCTACGTAAATGAAAATAGTTGATCACGTGTACCCAAGATGGAACACCACGCGTCTGCCTGTGAACTGTGCATGTGCAGTAGAAAATACGTATATCTGCGATCTGTGTCGGGTTATCGCTCGGCGAACGGAGACAGGCATATGTGCCGGAACAGAGTATTTATCGGAATAGTAGCGTCGATGTTGCAGGTACAAGTAGCAGGAACTTGTGAGTTGTGCCACACCTCATCAGCTACATGTGCCGGACACGAATTTCCGCGACAAATCCCTCAGTGTGAACGTAGCTTTAGGTTTCAAGCCAGTTGCGTTAGGGACAAGAAGACATTTAGTGGTATTCTGAACAAAGAGTACCCCTAATGACAGAAATCATTTATTTTCTGCTGATGGTACTCCGCAGTTTCTAATTACACTGCCGGAAAATAATTGCAACACCAAGAAATGATTGTGTGACACAAACGAAAGTTGGTAGGCGTGTTTCCACAACTGAAAGAAGATGATGTCTATTCAAGTTTTGCGAGAGTCGCATAAGACTGGCGCTAGTAGCACCTGTATGAGGATGCAAGGCAAGTTAGCCTTATATACACGCTGCAACGGACGAAGTAAATTGATCTTAGTAAAGGATGCCTTTACGATAACAACTACGGCATTTACCAATACCTCATTGAGTTTGAAAGAGGTCGTGCAATAGGGCTACGAGAAGCTGAATGTTCCTTCCAACCTGCACAAGAAGAAATGATGGCTATAGTAAAATAAGGGAAAAATAGCTATCACGGAAGGACTTAAGTGTTAGCTTTTACCGTGTGCTGTTCGAGAGTGATACGATACAGAATTAGTTTGAAGGTGGTTCCATGAACCCTCTGCCAACCACTTAATTGTGAATATCAGAGTAGTCATGTAGCGCCGGCCGGAGTGGCCGAGCGGTTAAAAGCGCTACAGTCTGGAACCGCACGACCGCTACGGTCGCAGGTTCGAATCCTGCATCGGGCATGGATGTGTGTGATGTCCTTAGGTTAGTTAGGTTTAAGTAGTTCTAAGTTCTAGGGGACTTATGACCACAGCAGTTGAGTCCCATAGTGCTCAGAGCCATTTGAACCATTTTTGAGTCATGTTGCTGTAGTTGCCGACGTGTCATGTTTCTAAAGTTAATCATTTTGGCATACACATTTTTTGACTTCATGTATTCAAGCATACAGACATTGCTTTTAATGCTTTTTACTATCAGACTTTCAGTAAAGACATTGTCAATTACGTTTCTTATCACACTCTTCAAACAAAGATTTTGTGTATTATGATGATCAAATGATGATAATTGTGTTGAAATTAGTCGTTGGATGAACTAAAGTCATATTCCAGCTTGCCGGCGTTTATGTCTAACTTCTTTCAAACACAGTGACGGAAAAAATTGCAACACCAAAAAGTGATTAATATAGAGTAATGGAAATTCGGAAATAAATTTGTCTGGGTAAAATAGTTAAGTCATTAACATTGCAAGATCATAAGTTAACGTAAGAGAGAGACAACCCATTGCAAATGTGAAATGCTGGTGCATTAATATGTTGCTTTATTGTATATATATTAAAATTTTTGTTTCATATGTGCATTTCCTGTGCACTTGACATGTTCCACATCATAACGGCTACCGTACCGTGCGAGTGATCAATGGAACACGCAATCAACTAACTAACTAACTTGTGTAACCGCCGGAATGTTGAATGTAAGCATGCAAACGTACAGACATCGTGTTTTACACGTGCAGGATGTCACTTTGTAGGATGGACGGTCTCGTATGTTACAATTGGCCAGTCAATACAGGGACGGTTAATGCTGTTTGTGGGTAACGCTTGAGTTGACGTCCGATGATGGCCCATATGTGCTCGATCGAAGACAAATCTGGTGATAGAGCAGGCCAAGATAACATCTGGACACTCTTTAAGGGATGTTGGGTTACAACAGCAGCATGTGGGCGAACGTTATACTGCCGGAAAACATCCCTTCGAATGCTGTTCATCAGAAAAAAAAATCTCCATTCCGCCTTCGAATGAGCTGTCACTTAACACGATTGAAGTCACAAATGGTGGGGTCAGTGGAATGCACGCTACAGGGCGTTTGGCTCGGAGCTGCCCTTGCACTAACCGATTTGAAACAGTTCACAGTGTCACTGTTGTGCCAACTGCTGCTCAGATTGCTGCTGCAGGCGCATTACTATCCCACAGAGGCAAACGCTGAACACGATGGTCTTCCCTCTCGGTAGTACCACGCGGTCGTCCGGCGACCGTGCATTCTCGCTACCACCGCTGCCAGCAGTCATGTAGAGTGGCTACATTCCCACCAAGTCTTTCTTAGATATCGCGGAAGGAACATTTAGCTCTTCATAGTCCTATTGCACGCCCTCATTTAAACTCAGTGAGGTACTGGTAATACCGTTTTTGTTATCGTGTAAGTAGGCTGTGTAGTTTTTAATGTTGGTAACGCCACGTAGCGCTCTGTATGAAAATCACTGACTGTGCTGTGTGCAGTCTGTGGCTGGTTGGCATTGTTGGAATATTCGCAATCGTAGTGATGGACAGTTGGACGCGAACAGCGCATAGAGTTGCGCAGTTGTAGATGAGCCGCCAGCAGTGGTGGATGTGGGGAGTGAGATGTCAGAATTTTGAGAGCGGACGATCTGGACGTGTGTCCATCAGAAAGAGTAAATTTGTAATACTGTATATCATGAACTGATATATATATATGATGACTTTTGAATATTATTAAGGTAAATACATTGTTTGTTCTCTATCAAAATCTTTCATTTGCTAACTATGCCTATCAGTAGTTAGTGTCTTCAGTAGTTAGAATCTTTTATTAGCTGGCAGTATTGGCGCTCGCTGTATTGCAGTCTTTCGAGTAACGAAGATTTTTGTGAGGTAAGTGATTCATGAAAGGTATAGGTTATTGTTAGTCACAGCCATTCTTGTGTAGGGATTATTGAAAGTCAGATTGCGTTGCGCTAAAAATATTGTGTGTCAGTTTAGTGTTGAACAGAATAAGTAAAGAGATAAATGTCTGAGTAGGTTCAGTTCTGCTCAGCTGTTTGAAAATCAAATAACGTAAGAGATTTATCATCACAGTTATTCATAAATTTTTCTAAGGGGAGGTTTCAATCATAAAGGCATTCTTAACGAACATCAACTTACCACGTCCAGTGTCAAAAGTAAACTAGTGCTCACGACCGTTACAGCGTGTATATAAGGCTAACTTCCCTTGCATCCCCATACAGGCGTTACTAGCGCCAGTCTTATGCGACTCTCACGAAACTTTAATACACATCATCATCTTTGAGGTGTAGAAACACGCCTACCAACTTACGTTTATGTCGCACAATCCTTTCTTGGTATTGCGATTTCTTTTCCGGCAATGTATATGATTAGGAAATAGTTGGCATTCAGAGAACAAAGCTAGTGATTGTAAAGTCGTGAAAAGGTCTCACCACAACGAAAAATGTATTTGTTATAATGTTTCACAACGCAACTCGCGTACCGTATCCGTGACGCTCTCTCCCCTATTTCGACATAATACAAAACTAACTGCCGATCTTTTAACTCTTTCGATATCCTCGATCAATCTTATTTGGTGAAGATGCGATACTACACAGCAGCACTCCAGAAGAGGACGGACAAGGGCAGTGTAGGCCGTCTCTTTAGTAGACGAGTTGCATCTTCTAAGTGTTCTGCTGATAAAACGCAGTCTTTGTCTCGCGTTCGCCATATCATTTTCTATGTGATCCTTCCAGTTTAAATCGTTCCTAATTATAATCCTTAGGTATTTAGCTGAACTGTAAACCTTTAGATTTTTGTGATTTATCATGTAGCTGAAATGTAAGGGATTCTTTTTAGGATTCACATTTTTCGTTATTTAGAGTCAACTGCCTGTTTCCACACTATACTGATATCTTGTCCAAATCATTTTTCAGCTGCTTTTGGCGTTCTGACGATTTTCCTAGGAGGTAAAGGACAGGAGCATCTACAAACAATCTAAGAGATTATTTCCTATATCGTTAATATAGATTAGGAGCATCAAACGACCTGTAACGCTTCCTCGCGGAGCGCCAGACATCACTTCTGATTTACGCGGTGTCTTTCTCTTAGTTATTACGACGTCAGACCTTTCTGAAAGGAAACACCAATCCAGTTGCAAAACTGAGCCTGTTCTCCATCGGTACACAATTCGATTGGAAGCAGCTTTTGAGGACGGGTCAAAAGCATTCAGCAAATCCAGAAACATGCCATACTATACAGCAACACTCCAGAACAGGACGGACAAGGGCAGTGTAGGCAGTCTCTTTAGTAGACGTGCTGCATCTTCTAAGTGTTCTGCTGATAAAACGCAGTCTTTGGCTCGCGTAAGCAGTCAGTTGTGATTCTCAATGTCAGACTACAGCTAAGCATTTTGCATTCTGACTAGATCTGAACCCAGTGACCTATAAGTGAACAGACCGCAACCAATAAAATCACGTGAAACATTAAGAAAAAGTCGCGCAATAGAAGCTACTGAACATCTGAATTTAAACAGGCTGGCCGTATTAAACATGAAATGTTAATCCCATAGCTCTCATGGATATATTGAGAAAGTGTTTCATCAGACTAAGGAATGAAACTAAAAGTAAGTTACCGTTTATTGCTAAGATGCAAAGACTTGACTCCAGTCACTGAATGGCAATACAAATAATTATAAAGCACACAAAGGTTCAAATGAATTGTTAAACAGATGGGATAATACTTTGGCACAGTTAGTTGGAATAGGAATTGAAATGATTCAACTTGTTGTGTCCACATAAACCGCCAATTATTGCTGAATTAGTTGACAGATTAAAGCGAAGGCCTAGAAAAGTACGTATAAGCAGTAATTCCCATGCCTAAACACACTTTGAGCTCAACTACCTGATTGCATGAATCAATTCAGAAAAGCAAAATTCTAACTCGAAACAAATGACTTCACTGTCCTCTTATCACAAGGTACAAAAATGGTTCAAATGGCTCTGAGCACTATGGGACTTAATATCTGAGGTCATCAGTCCCCTAGAACTTAGAACTACTTAAACCTAACTAACCTAAGGACATCACACACATCCATGCCCGAGGCAGGATTCGAACCTGCGACCGTAGCAGTCGCGCGGTTCCGGCCTAAAGCGCCTAGAACCACTCGGCCCCCGCGGCCGGCTCACAAGGTACACAAACGGGCCTCATGCTTACCATTGTTCTAAAACAGGTGCAGAGGATGGCTGAAGCGATAGCTGAGAGGTGTAAGTTAAGCTCCGGTCTCTATGAACAGCTCTAGCATCAAGTCCTCCCTTTCCACAGTTCTAAAGCGAAGACATCACTACCTCCGACGATCCCGGATGAAGTGTCTGTCTGGCCTCTTGCTACAAATCTTTGGTTTTGCCAGCATGGTATTCTCTGTAGTCAATCGCTCTATACATTCTGAGTTCTGTCCAGAAAATTTATAAAAAATAGGAACAATCTCCCTTCTCCTACAGCATCTGTTTTGATTAACCAGTAATAAACATTTCTCTCTCAGAGTGGGACAGAAAGCAGAAATTTTCCCCCTCTGTGGGGATGATTTCGTGTTTCAGCCAATGACAATTGCTGCATACATGCTCTGGCGAGTCTTCATCCCTACTAAAAAAAAACATTTTTGACGGACCAATCCGGCTCTCTCACAAAATTTAAATATCAGTTACTACAGATTTCTTTTGGGTCCTATAGAATCTTCTCACTCTGAGTGCCTGGTATTTTCCCATCCCCTTGTACATCTCTGTCTCTTTCGGAAGCATTCTTTACACAGCATCTCATAGTGGAAGTTTGCAGGCTACCGAATGCTGCCTCCCCCCCCCCCCCCTCTGCAAAGCTCTCAGCTTAACGTGGGACATCGTCTCTGACAGCGTCCGTCCGTTCAGAGCGTACTTGACTGGGTTCAAATGGTTCAAATGGCTCTGAGCACTATGGGACTTAACATCTGTGGTCATCAGTCCCCTAGAACTTAGAACTAGTTAAACCTAACTAACCTAAGGACATCACACACATTCAGGCCCGAGGCAGGATTCGAACCTGCGACCGTAGCAGTCGCGCGGTTCCGGACTGAGCGCCTAGAACCGCTCGGTCACCGCGGCTGGCATTTGACTGGGACTCGGCCTTTGAGTGAGGAACAGTCTTACGACTCGCTTGCAGTTGTACCTCTACAGTCATCAATCTAGCACAGTCAGCAAGCAGACCAAGCTTTAAGAAAAACGTTACACACAATCTTCACCATATATAAGTGAAATGAAGAACTGCTTATTAGATCACTGGTTTTTGTTTCATTTACATCCATGCTCCCCTGCGTCGCTAGTAATTTGAATTGATTTAGTGATCTAATTTGAATAGTCGGTTGTTAACTAGGTTACGGAACAGTTTTGGGAAAAACTGTCTCGTAACGGCAAGAATATTTTCTGAATCTGTGCTATGTGTCAACAGATCGTTTATTGGTAATTCGTAATGTTCGAACACATTAGATTTTCTAAAATCCTGCTGCAAATCGACGTCAGTAATATGGGCGTGAAATTCAACTGACCACTTCAATTTCCTTTCTTGTGTATTGGTGTGGGTTGTGTAGCTTTCCAGTCCTTTGGTACAGATCTTTCGTCGAGCGAGTGACTATGCTTGCTAAATATTACATTAACACTCTGAAAGGAACCTAACTGGTATACAAGTATGGAACCGGAAGCTCAGCCTTTATTAAGAGACTAGCTGAGCGCCCGGCGTTGCCCGGGTATGTATTCATTCCGATCTTCTATTAGTCTATCTTCTTCTCCTCTCTTTGTCCATCTCCTATGACCCAACCCCCTTGGTTTATGCCCATCTCCTCCTCCCCAACCCTCTTACCTCCTACCTCCTTCTCTCTCCACATTATCACCGCAACCCGAATAGGAGGTTACTGGTTCTTACCCTAGCAAAATTTCTTTCCATATATTTAGTACGAGGGTAATCCCAAAAGTAAGGTTTCCTATTTTTTTGTAAGTACATAACTCTGTTTGTGTGGCAGTTGGTCACACTGTTATGAAGAGTGATTCAAGCGATGCGTGTAAACATGCACACGCCGCGCTGAGGCGCTCAGTCTTGGCTTGGCAGCCGTTGAGAATGGAACTCCCGTTGGATGTTACCGCCAAGTGCGAATTGCGCGCAGTTTTCGGTTTTTGAACGCAAAGGGCACTGCGCGGACTGAAATCCGTCGCCAATTGACGGAAGTGTATGGTGAGTCGTGCATGGATGTCAAAAATGTTCGTAAGTGGTGTAGAGAGTTTGCAGCTGGTCAGACTGAAATTCACGACGAACCAAGGACCGGGAGACCGTCAATTTCTGAGGAGACAGTATTGAAGGTTGAGCAAAGCATGCGTGAAGATCGGCGGATCACCCTGGATGATCTCTGTACGTTGGTTCCTGAGGTTTCCCGAAACACCACTCACAGAATTTTAATGGAAACACTGAACTACCGGAAGGTGTGCGCAAGATGGGTGCCACGCATGCTGACTAAAGACCGCATGCGGCAACGAGTTGATCCTTCCCGCGGATTTCTTCACCGCCTTGCAGCTGAACAGGACAACTTTCTGGACTCAATTCCCACGGGTGACGAGAACATTTGACCGGAAAGCGATTCAGGTCCGACGACGAGGTGAAAGAAAAGGTTCATAACTTTCTGAACAGCATGGCGGCGAGCTGGTGTGACATGGGCATACAAAAACTGCCACAGCGTCCACAAAAATGCATCGACAGAAATGGTGATTATGTCGAAAAATAGCTAAATGTTCAAGCTGTAAACATGTAAACCACTGTAGAAATAAACAGGTCTATGTACTTCCAAAAAAATAGGAGACCTTACTTTTGGGATTACCCTCGTAGCATGCACACCGAGTTGGGCTGAAATCGACCTAGGGGCTTTGGAGGAGCTTCTTACCCACAGTTTTGCATCTCACATACGTTTCACACATATATGTAACATATTTTACACATATTTGTACAGTGGACAAAACGTTAGTAACCCAGTGCACACACACAGATGAATCGTTGAGGCCTTACAGATGGCGAAGCGATTGAGTCGCGTGCTGAACCACGTGCGCGTGACCATAGGGCAGTGGCAGTCAGTAAGACATTCGTGTTTCAATCAGACTATGTACGTTTGTTTGTTTGTTTGTTTTGTTGGTTCATCAGTCTTCTGACTGTTTTCATGCGGCCCGCCACGAATTGCTCTCCTGTGCCAACCTCTTAATCTCAGGGTAGCACTTGCAACCTACATCCTCAATTATTTGCTCGATGTATTCCAATCTCTGTCTGCCTCTACAGTTTTTGCCCTTTACATTTCATTCTAGTACAATGGAAGTCATTCCCTCATGTCTCAACAGATGTCCTATCATCCTGTCCCTTCTCCTTATGAGTTTTTTCCACATATTCCTTTCCTCTCCGTTTCTACGTAGAAATTCCTCATTCATTGCCTTACCAGTCCACCTAACTTTCAACATTCGTCTGTAGCAACACATCTCAAATGCTTCGATTCTCTTCTGTTCCGGATTTCCCACAGTCCATGTTTCACTATCATACAATGCTGTACTCCAGACACCCCTATCTTACACGCTTTTGAATCCGAGCGCTTCGTTCTTCGTCGTCCACTCTTATTATTTCCATTTGGATCTTGTACATATTGTATACTACCCGTCTTTCCCTATAGGTTACCCCTATTTTTCTTAGAATTTCGGACATGTTACACCACTTTTTCCAGCTCGACAAATCCTATCAAAGTGTCTTGATTTTTCTTTTGTCTTGCTTCCATTACCAACCGCAAAGTCAGAACTGACTCTCTGGTGGCTTTACCTTTTCTTAAGCCAAACTGATCGTCATCCAGCACATCCTCAATTTTATTTTCCATTCGTCTGTGTATTGTTCTTATCAGCAACTTGGATGCATGAGCTATTAAGCTGATCGTGCGATAATTCTCCCTCTTGTCAGTTCTTGCAGTCTTCGGATGATATTTTTCCGAAAGACATATGGTATATCGCCAGACTCATACATTCTACGCATCAGCGTGAATAGTCTCTTTTTTTGCCATTCCCCCAATCATGTTAGGAATTATGATGGTATCTTACCCATCCCTTTTGCCATATTTGATCTTAAGTCCTCCAAAGCTCTCGTAAATTCCGATTCTAATACTGGATCCCCTATCTCTTCTAATCGATTCCTGTTTCCACTCCTATGACATCAGACAAACCTTCCTCCTCATAGAGGCATTCAACATACTTTTCCACCTATCCGCTCTTTTCTCTACGTTTAACAGCGGAATTTCCGTTGCACTCTTAATGTTACTACCCTTGCTTTTAATGTCACCGAAGATTGTTTTGACTTTCTTGTATGCTGAGTCTGTCCTTGCGACAGTCATTTCGTTAACGATTTCTTCACATTTTTCATGCAGACACTTCGTCTTAGCTTCCCTGCACTTCCTATTCATTTCATTCCTCAGCGACTTCTGCTTCTGTATTCCTCAGTTTCCCGGAACATTTTTGTACTTCCTCCTTTCATCGATCAAATGAAGTTTGTATATAAACATTTTTGAGTAAAATATACACACCAAAAAGTTTTGCATCACTCCGGTTCCCAGAACTCCTGGAGGTAGTCGTTGACTGTGGATATTGTATCACTAACACAGTCCCTTTGACTGTTCATAGATGTCACTAAACCGGCCCAAAGAGGTAAAGAACCATGCATGGGGAGCGCCTCTTAGACGGAGAGGGGCCGACAGCCGATCAGTTCCAGTCGTTCCACCAGGAAGGAGGTACACGGCTCGTGCTGTGTGTAGTTCAACCCCACGGTTCGATCGCGTCCCCATTGTTACTTTGTGCCAGGAAGCGCTCTCAACAGGGGAAGTGTCCAGGCGTCTCGCAGTGAACGAAAGCAATGTTGTTCGGACATGGAGGAGATCCAGAGAGACTGGAACTGTCGATGACATGCCTCGCTCACGCCTCCCAAGGGCTACTACTGCAGTGGATGACTGCCACCTACGTATTATGGCTCGGAGGATACCTGACGCCAACGCCACCATGTTGAATAATGTTTTTCAAACAGCCACTGGAGGTTGTGTTACGACTCAAACTGTGCGCAATAGGCTGCATGATGTGCTTCTTCACTGCCGACGTCCATGGCGAGGTCCATCTTTGCAACCACGACTCCATGCAGCACGGTGCAGATGGGCCCAACAACAAGCCGAATGGACCGCTCAGCATTGGCATCGCGTTCTCTTCACCGATGAGTGTCGCATATGCCTTCACCCAGACAATCGTGAGAGACGTGTTTGTAGGCAACCAAGTCAGGCTGAATGCCTTAGACACACTGTCCACCGAGCGCTGTCCAACGTGCTGTTTTGGGGTGGCATTATGTGGGGCCGACGTACCCCGCTGGTGGTCATGGAAGGCGCCGTAACGGCTGTACTATACGCGAATGATATCCTCCGACCGATAGTGCAACCGTATCGGCAGCATATTGGCGAGGCATTCGTCTTCATGGACGACAATTCGCGCCCCCATCGTACACATCTTGTGAATTACTTCCTTCAGGATAACGACATCGCTCTACTAGAGTGGCCAGCATGTTCTCCAGACATGAATTCTATCGAACATGCCTGAGATACATTGAAAAGGCCTGTTTATGGACGACGTGACCCACTACCCAATCTGAGGGATCTACGCCGAATCGCCTTTGAGGGGTGGGACAATCTGGACCAACAGTGCCTTGATGAACTTGTGGATATTAAGCCATGACGAATACAGACGTCCATCAATGCAAGAGGACGTTCTACTGGTATTAGAGGTGCCGGTGTATACAGCTATCTGGACCACCAACTCTGAAGGTCTCGCTGTACGGTGGTAAACATGCAATGTGAGGTTATCATGAGCAGTATAAAGGGCGGAAATGATGTTTACGTTGATCTCTATTCCATTTTTCTGTACAGGTTCCGCAATTCTCGGAACCGAGGTGATGCAAGACTTTTCTTTATTTGTTTATAAGGACGTCACAGTATGGCAAAAAGGACCAATCGTGTTTGGCCGTACCCATGCTCGTAGGTGTCTGAAGTTGCAGGATTTGTCAGTATTTTGTGGCGGACTGTTCTACGTGTATGTTTCTACTAGCAATAATATGATACAAGTCTCCACAAACCACGACGTCACATTTGTGATCGGAGAAAGATCCTCACTATTACATCTCGATTGGCCTGCTAAATCATTTGACTTGAATCTCAAAGATGTTGCTACATCGGGTAAAACACTGACATCAGCATTCCCGCTCAGCATTCCCGCATTTTCATGGACTTGCGCGATCAACTCCTCAGCGAGTGGCTTAAGCTGGATGCGACTTACCTGCGCAACCTTATGAACTCTCTGGCGAACCGAAACGAGGAGGTTATCAAGTCTAGGGAAGGAACTACACGGTATTAAATGTTGCTTCTAATATTTATTTAGCGGTAGCTAAATTTTTTGCCGGTAAGCTGTATCTCTAGCGAATTTCGCCCAGCATTTTAGTTTTCACGCATCTCAACGTTCGTGGCGGCGTATCTCTTGAACAATGTGTCATACAGTGATATAATTTTGTAGTTACAATCGGCGGTGTGTGTGAATCGTGTCTCAGAATTGTGTTGCGAATAGAGTTAGCAGCAAAGCAGTAAAAATTTTATACATGTCTCGTGTGACAGTTTTTCACGTCATATCTCCTGAACTATGTGGCGATAATGAAAGAATTTTGCACATATATTCAGTGGTATATGCGAATACTATCTGCAAAAGTGTCGCGAATGCAGTTAATAGTGTAGAAGTAATAAATTAAAACGTCATGCCTGATGCGACAGCTTTACTGCATGAGCAGTGAAAATGTAATAAGCGATAAACCTTTTTTCTTTCATCATTTTGTGGCGATTGTCAGCGAGAAAAAGCTTCATAAAGGTATGAAATTGTGTGTGAAGTTTTTTTTTGCAAATCACTAAGTTATAATGAATGCGTGGTGTCTGTTCTTTCAGTCACATCCGAATCATACCGGTTCTCGTCTGCAATCAATAGTTTATCGTCACGAGCACAGTTTTGTATACACGTAGTTTACAAACTAATTTTAACTATGTTTTTATCTGCAATACATGTACGTAAATTATGTACTGATGAATGTAAAAGGTAAATGCCGACCTCGGGGAAGCTCAATTTGAGTTCTGGAGACATTTATGAAAACGTGAGACCATTCTGACCTTACGACTCGCAATAAAAGGTAGGCTGATGAAAGGTAAACATACGTTTGTAGAAGATGAAAGGTAAACATACGTTTGTAAAATTTGTAGATTTAGACAAAACTTTTAACATTGATGACTGGAATACACTCTTGGAAATTATGAAGGTAGCTGAGGTAAAATGCAAGTCGTCTATAAATTGTACAGAAACCAGACTGTGGTTACAAATGTCAAAGGGCACGAAAGGGATGCAGTAGCTGAGAAGTGAATGAGACAAGGTTGTACAATGATCATGGAGTAAAGGAAACTAAGGAGAAATGTGGAAAAGAAATTAAAGTTCAGGCAGAAGAAATAAAAACTTTGCGGTCGGCCGATGACATTGTCATTCGGTCAGAAATGACAAGGAACTTGCAAGAACAGTTGAAAGATAGCGTCTTTAAAATGTATTATAAAATGAATACAAACAAAGTAAAACAAAGCTAATAGAATGTAGTCGAATTAAATCAGATAATGCTGAGGATATTAGATTAAGAAGTAAGATACAGATACTAAAAGTAGGCGATGAGTTTTCCAATTTGGGCAGCAAAATAACTGACGATACATTTAGCGGAAAGGATGTAAAACGCAGACTGGCGATTGCAAGAGAAGCGTTTCTGAAAAAGAGAAATTTGTTAGGATCGTATCCTAATTTAAATTTCGGGAAGTATTTTCTGAAGATATTTCTCGGGAATGTAGCCTTGTATAGAAGTGAAACGTGGAAGATCACGTGTTCAGAGAAGAAACTAGAGGCATTTGAAATATGGTATTACAGGATAATATGGAAAAGTAGATGGTTCAATATGGCTCTGAGCACTATGGGACTTAACATCTGATGTCATCAGTCCCCTATAACTTAGAACTACTTAAACGTTACTCACATCCATGCCCGAGGCAGGATTCGAACCTGCGACCGTAGCAGTCACACGGTTCTGGACTGAAGCGCCTAGAACCGCTCGGCCACCGCGGCTGGCGAAAATTAGATGGGTAGAGTGAATAACCAATTTAGATGTACTGACTGAATCGTACTGGGAAGAAAGAAACTTGAGATACATCTTGGCTAAAAGTAAGGATCGGATGGTAGGACATATCCTGAGGCTTCAAGGAATCATTAATTGGGTAACGGGATGGAGTATGGGAATTAAAAATTGTAGAGAGAGACTAAGGCTTGAATACAATAATCAGTTCAAAATACAGGTATGCAATAATTACGCGAAGATGAAGAGGCTTACATAGAATAAAAGAGGCCCGCATCTCGTGGTCGTGCGGTAGCGTTCTTGCTTCCCACGCCCGGGTTCCCGGGTTCGATTCCCGGCGGGGTTAGGGATTTTCTCTGCCTCGTGATGGCTGGGTGTTGTGTGCTGTCCTTAGGTTAGTTAGGTTTAAGTAGTTCTAAGTTCTAGGGGACTGATGACCATAGATGTTAAGTCCCATAGTGCTCAGAGCCATTTGAACCATAGACTAGGGTGGAGAGCTCGGACTGAGGACTACAACAACAAAAACAACAACGTGTTCCTCACCACTCTCTAGAATTAATTACAGATATTTTATACAAAATATTCGATATTCTACATGTAGTTCAGAATTATGTTTGCTTTTCCACAGAGATTATAGTTTTACAATGGCTACTTTATCATTCTCGTCAAATGATTTCGAGACTTAATCAGTTACCCGACATATGGTTTTACGCTTCGCCCCTATGATATGCCGGTACATGTCGTGTGAATTCACTATTGTACGCTTCAGCTTTGCTGAAACGACAGACAAAATTGAAAAACTTAGACGAGAATATCTTCAAACATTGTCGTCTCCTGAGAGATATTAAGCGCAAACTTCTAGTGAACTCTAAGAAACGGAAGACGTTCAGTGATTCTGAGTAGCGTGACAGTGTTGGGTTGAAATGGGGAATACTACTAGTCTACTATCAACGTTACTACTTCAGCAGACTGCTCACTTGAATAATTTTCTCAGACCGCGTTAAATTACTCGACACTCGACTAAATTACTGCTTCATTGTGAAGCACACTTTGATCAAAGCTACTGAAGACCTACGTCTTCGCCTGTTCTATTTCGGAGACACATATGACAGTTTCTCTGAGACATTCAATTACGCAGACTGTCAGACGCACAGAGGTAGTTAACTGAACACGCGCACTCTTGTGTGGCCTCGCATTGATCCGAGGGCGCAGATGTTTGGGATACTTAATCATTCTATTGCTGGTGACGTCAGCAGCCGGATGACGTGCTCGTCCACCTTCCCATTGACGCACTGTTGCCGAAGGCGGAGCAGGCGATGACGCCACTGTGCGTGCTACTAGCAGCGATGAGAAACAAAATTCAAAGGACACTGGGGCGTTGGCGGGGTATTTTTGTCCTCCCCCCCCCCCCAAAAAAAAGTGTTCATTCATAGAATCTACATCTACATCTACATTTATACTCCGCAAGCCACCCAACGGTGTGTGGCGGAGGGCACTTTACGTGCCACTGTCGATACCTCCCTTTCCTGCTCCAGACGCGTATGGTTCGCGGGAAGAACGACTGTCTGAAAGCCTCCGTGCGCGCTCTAATCTCTCTAATTTTACATTCGTGATCTCCTCGGGAGGTATAAGTAGGGGGAAGCAATATATTCGATACCTCATCCAGAAACGCACCCTCTCGAAACCTGCCAAGCAAGCTACACCGCGATGCAGAGCGCCTCTCTTGCAGAGTCTGCCACTTGAGTTTGTTAAACATCTCCGTAACGCTATCACGGTTACCAAATAACCCTGTGACGAAACGCGCCGCTCTTCTTTGGATCTTCTCTATCTCCTCCGTCAACCCGATCTGGTACGGATCCCACACTGATGCGCAATACTCAAGTATAGGTCGAACGAGTGTTTTGTAAGCCACCTCCTTCGTTGATGGACTACATTTTCTAGGGACTCTCCCAATGAATCTCAACCTGGTACCCGCCTTACCAACAATTAATTTTATATGATCATTCCACTTCAAATCGTTCCGCACGCATACTCCCAGATATTTTACAGAAGTAACTGCTACCAGTGTTTGTTCCGCTATCATATAATCATACAATAAAGGATCCTTCTTTCTATGTATTCGCAACACATTGCATTTGTCTATGTTAAGGGTCAGTTGCCACTCCCTGCACCAAGTGCCTATCCGCTGCAGATCTTCCTGCATTTCGCTACAATTTTCTAATGCTGCAACTTCTCTGTATACTACAGCATCATCCGCGAAAAGCCGCATGGAACTTCCGACACTATCTACTAGGTCATTTATATATATTGTGAAAAGCAATGGTCCCATAACACTCCCCTGTGGCACGCCAGAGGTTACTTTAACGTCTGTAGACGTCTCTCCGTTGATAACAACATGCTGTGTTCTGTTTGCTAAAAACTCTTCAATCCAGCCACACAGCTGGTCTGATATTCCGTAGGCTCTTACTTTGTTTATCAGGCGACAGTGCGGAACTGTATCGAACGCCTTCCGGAAGTCAAGAAAAATAGCATCTACCTGGGAGCCTGTATCTAATATTTTCTGGGTCTCATGAACAAATAAAGCGAGTTGGGTCTCACACGATCGCTGTTTCCGGAATCCATGTTGATTCCTACATAGTAGATTCTGAGTTTCCAAAAACGACATGATACTCGAGCAAAAAACATGTTCTAAAATTCTACAACAGATCGACGTCAGAGATATAGATCTATAGTTTTGCGCATCTGCTCGACGACCCTTCTTGAAGACTGGGACTACCTGTGCTCTTTTCCAATCATTTGGAACCTTCCGTTCCTCTAGAGACTTGCGGTACACGGCTGTTAGAAGGGGGGCAAGTTCTTTCGCGTACTCTGTGTAGAATCGAATTGGTATCCCGTCAGGTCCAGTGGACTTTCCTCTGTTGAGTGATTCCAGTTGCTTTTCTATTCCTTGGACACTTATTTCGATGTCAGCCATTTTTTCGTTTGTGCAAGGATTTAGAGAAGGAACTGCAGTGCGGTCTTCCTCTGTGAAACAGCTTTGGAAAAGGTGTTTAGTATTTCAGCTTTACGCGTATCATCCTCTGTTTCAATGCCTTCATCATCCCGGAGTGTCTGGACATGCTGTTTCGAGCCACTTACTGATTTAACGTAAGACCAGAACTTCCTGGGATATTCTGTCAAGTCGGTACCTAGTATTTTACTTTCGAATTCACTGAACGCTTCACGCATAGCATTCCTTACACTAACTTTGACATCGTTTAGCTTCTGTTTGTCTGAGAGGTTTTGGCTGCGTTTAAACTTGGAGTGAAGCTCTCTTTGCTTTCGCAGTAGTTTCCTAACTTTGTTGTTGTACCACGGTGGGTTTATCCCGTCCCTCACAGTTTTACTCGGCACGTACCTGTCTAAAACGCATTTTACGATTGCCTTGAACTTTTTCCATAAACACTCAACATTGTCAGTGTCGGAACAGAAATTTTCGTTTTGATCTGTTAGGTAGTCTGAAATCTGCCTTCTATTACTCTTGCTAAACAGATAAACCTTCCTCCCTTTTTTTATATTCCTATTAACTTCCATATTCAGGGATGCTGCAACGGCCTGATCACTGATTCCCTGTTCTGCACTTACAGAGTCGAAAAGTTCGGGTTTGTTTGTTATCAGTAGGTCCAAGATGTTATCTCCACGAGTCGGTTCTCTGTTTAATTGCTCGAGGTGATTTTCGGATAGTGCACTCAGTATAATGTCACTCGATGCTCTGTCCCTACCACCCGTCCTAAACATCTGAGTGTCCTAGTCTATATCTGGTAAATTGAAATTCCCACCTAAGACTATAACATGCTGAGAAAATTTATGTTTTTTTTTTTTTTTTTTTTTTTTTTTTTTTGTGGTTTTAGGGCGCACAACTTCAATGGTCATTAGCGCCCTGACTACTCTAAGAATGCACCGCGAGGCACAAGTGGACAACAACAACTAAAAGGGAAAACACGATAAAAGACAGACTGACAGGCATAGGATTAAAAAACAGCATCATCAAATGTCCTGAGAGAGGTTTGTCAAATTGATAAAACGAAGAACACGAGCAACTGCTCGTGGGTCATCCGCTAAAATGGCATCGAAAGTACTTGGCAGGTTAAGATCTAGACGCAGTGTGTTAAAATATGGACAGGACATTAAAATGTGTCGAACCGTCAGCAAGTGCCCACATGGGCAGAACGGCGCTGGCGCAGCCGTCAGCAGATGGCGATGGCTGAACCGGCAGTGTCCAATTCTTAACCGGGCCAAAACTACCTCCTCCCGCCGAGAAGGGCGTGAGGAGGACGTCCAAGCCACGGGAAGAGGTTTTAAGGCCCGAAGCTTGTTGTCTGTAAGTGCAGCCCAATCGGCATGCCACAGCGACACAATGCGCCGACAAATGACCCTGCTAAAATCGGACGAAGGGACACAACAAGAAGCTGTCCGAGGCTGGAGGGGCCCCAGCCTTGGCCGCGGCATCTGCAGCTTCGTTCCCAGGGATACCGACATGGCCAGGAACTCACATAAAGCTAACCGGAGAACCGACGTCCACCAGCTGCTGAAGAGAGCGTTGGATCCGGTGTACGAAAGGGTGAACCGGGTACGGATCACTGAGGCTCTGGATGGCGCTCAGGGAGTCGGAGCAGATGACATAAGCAGAATGTCGGTGGCGGCAGATGTAAAGAACAGCCTGGTAGAGGGCAAAGAGCTCAGCTGTGAAGACCGAACAATGGCCATGGAGCCGGTATTTGAAACTTTGTGCCCCGACAATAAAGGAACACCCGACCCCGTCATTGGTCTTAGAGCCATCTGTATAACTTCGAACGAAGTTCCAAAAAACGGGAGTGGTAGACCGAACCGGGGGTAACCTCTTTTGGGAGCGAGCTGAGGTCAAGGTGAACGCGGACCTGAGCCTGGAGCCAAGGTGGCGTGTGGCTCTCGCCCACTCGAAAGGTTGCAGGGAGTGAAAAATTAAGGTGTTGAAGGAGGCGACGAAAGCGAACTCCAGGGGGTAGCAGGGCAGAGACATACAACCCGTATTGACGGTCAAGAGAGTCGTCAAAAAAGGAACGATAAGACGGATGGTCGGGCATTGACAGTAGCCGACAGGCATACCGACAAAGCAGTATATCGCGCCGGTAGGTGAGTGGCAATTCGCCAGCGTCAGCATGAAGACTCTCTACGGGACTAGTATAAAATGCTCCGATCGCAAGTCGTAAACCCCGATGTTGTATGGAGTTGAGGCGGCGTAAGATGGATGGCCGTGCAGAGGAGTATACGAAGCTCCCATAATCCAGCTTGGAGCGGACGATCGACCGATATAGACGAAGTAGGACGGTTCGATCCGCTCCCCACGACATACCACTGAGAACACGGAGGACATTTAAAGAACGGGTACAACGGGCAGCCAAATATGACACATGTGGAGACCAGCTAAGTTTCCTGTCAAATGTAAGGCCTAAAAATTTGGTTGTCTCCACGATTGGGAGAGCAACGGGACCGAGTCGTAAGGACGGTGGGAGAAACTCTTTATAGCGCCAGAAGTTAATACAGACCGTCTTCTCGGCAGAAAAACGGAAGCCATTGGCGACACTCCAGGAGTAAAGACGGTCAAGAGAACGCTGAAGACAGCGCTCCAGTACACGTGTACACTGCGTGCTGCAATAGATGGTAAAATCGTCCACGAAAAGGGAGCCTGATACATCAGCTGGGAGGCAATCCATTATTGGATTGATCGCGATGGCGAAGAGAGCGACGCTCAAAACTGAGCCCTGTGGCACCCCATTCTCCTGGCGAAAGGTGTCGGACAGGACAGAACCCACACGTACCCTGAACTGTCGATCCATTAAAAAGGAACGAATAAAAAGAGGGAGGCGACCGCGAAGGCCCCATGTATGCATGGTGCGGAGAATGCCCGCCCTCCAACAGGTGTCGTAAGCCTTCTCCAAATCAAAGAACACAGCCGCGGTCGGGCGCTTCCGCAAGAAGTTATTCATAATGAAGGTCGACAAGGTAACCAGATGGTCAACAGCAGAGCGGCGCCTACGAAATCCACATTGTACATTGGTAAGTAGGCGTCGAGACTCGAGCAGCCAAACCAATCGAGAGTTAACCATTCGCTCCATCACTTTACAGACATAGCTGGTAAGCGAGATAGGTCGATAACTGGAAGGCAAGTGCTTGTCCTTCCCCGGCTTAGGAATCGGGACAACAATAGATTCGCGCCAGCATGCGGGAACATTCCCTCAATCCAGGGAGAAGGTATGTACGAAGAAGAAAACCTTTACCCGCAGCAGAAAGGTTCTTCAGCATCTGAATATGAAGAGAATCAGGCCCTGGAGCGGAGGACCGTGATCGGCCAAGTGCGTTTTCGAGTTCCCGCATGGTGAATGGGGCATTATAACTTTCACAATTCGAGGAGCGGAAGTTAGGTGGCCTAGCCTCCTCTGCCTGTTTGCGGGGGAGGAAGGCAGGGTGGTAATGAGCGGAGCTCGAAACCTCTGCGAAAAAGCGGCCGAAGGCATTGGAGACAGCCTCAGGGGCCACAAGGACGTCATTCGCGACCTTCAAGCCAGAAACTGGGGAGTGGACCTTAGTGCCAGATAGCCGGCGCAGGCTACCCCAGACAACAGAAGAAGGAGTAAAACTGTTGAAGGTGCTTGTGAAAGCAGCCCAGCTGGCTTTCTTGCTTTCTTTAATAATACGACGACACTGAGCACGTAATCGTTTATAATTAATACAATTCGCCACTGTAGGGTGGCGTTTAAAGGTGCGTAAAGCACGTCGACGAGCACGTAAAGCGTCTCTACATGCTGCGGTCCACCAGGGGACCGGTACGCGACGTGGAGAAGAAGTAGGGTGAGGGATGGAATATTCAGCAGCAGCGAGAATGACTTCCGTGAGGTGTGCGACCTGACGATCGCAGCTTGTGAAGGTTTGATCCTGAAAGGTCGCCCTGGAAGAGAAGAGCCCCCAGTCTGCCTTGGAGATGGTCCAACTAGAGGAGCACGGAGAGGGAGTATGCTGCAGGAGATGGATAACACGCGGGAAGTGGTCGCTCGAATATGTATCAGCAAGTGCATACCACTCAAACCGGCGTGCAAGTTGGGGAGTACATATAGAGAGGTCTAAATGGGAATAGGTGTGAGATGTGTCCGAAAGAAAAGTAGGGGCGCCAGTATTGAGGCAGACAAGATTGAGCTGGTTGAAAAGGTCTGCTAACAAGGAGCCCCTTGGGCAGGATGCTGGAGAGCCCCAAAGGGGATGGTGGGCATTGAAGTCTCCAGTTAACAAAAATGGTGCAGGTAGCTGAGCAATAAGTTGCATCATGTCTGCCCTGGTAACGGCAGATGACGATGGAGTGTAAACGGTACAAAAGGAAAACGTAAAAGTGGGGAGAGTAATGCGGATGGCAACTGCCTGCAGGCCGGTGTGCAACGTGATGGGATCGTAGTAAATATCATCCCGGACCAGCAACATAACCCCTCCATGAGCTGGGACACCTACCACAGGGGGTATTTTTTTTTTTTTTGGTTGGGTTTAAGGGCGCTCAACTGCTGAGGTCATTAGCGCCCAGTCACTGTTGTTTGAGCACATGGAATCTGGTAAAACTCAAGGGGATGGAGGGGACACCAGAAGGACCCGACAAAGATGCAGACAAAATAAGTAAAAAGATTAAATGTCCTTGGACAAGCCAGTTAAAGTTATAAAACGCAGAATACGAGCAGCTGCTCGAGCGTCATCAGCTAAAACATCCGGTAAAGTAGATGGCAGGGACAGGACAACACGAAATTGACTAAAACGGGGACACGACAATAAAACATAGTGCACTGTTAATGCTTGACCACAAGGGCACTGCGGGGCTGGGTCACCGGAGAGCAGGTAGCGGTGGCTAAACCGGCAATGCCCAATCCGCAACCTGGTCAGAAGGACCTCCTCGCGCCGAGATGGTCGGGAGGATGTTGTCCAAGCAGTTGGTAGCGGTTTTACTGCCCGGAGCTTGTTTCCTTGGAGGGATGACCAAGCATCCCACCACAACGACACAAGCCTCTTACAGACATCCCCACGAACGTCGGATGACGGGACACAATGGGAGGCTGGCCGAGGCAGGACGACTGCAGCCTTGGCTGCAGCATCCGCAGCCTCATTCCCAGGCACTCCCACATGTCCGGGAACCCACAGAAAGCTGACAGAACCACCGTTATCAGCCAAAGAATGGAGGGACTGCTGTATCCGTTGTATCAAGGGATGGACCGGATAGGGAGCTCCAAGGCTCTGAAGAGCACTGAGTGAGTCAGAGCAGAGTACATATGATGAATGGTGGTGGCGGCGGGCATACTGAACGGCCTGATGGAGAGCAAAAAGCTCGGCCGTAAAGCTGGAACATTGGTCGAGGAGCCTGTATTTAAATGTGGCGGCCCCGACAACAAAGGCACAGCCGACACCATCGTCAGTTTTGGAGCCATCGGTGTAAATAAAGGTGTGACCGGCAAGTCGAGCACGAAGTTCGGCAAACCGTGAGCAATACATTGCAGCCGGAGTACCATCCTTCGGGAGTGAGCTGAGGTCGAGATAAATATGAACCGGAGCCTGGAGCCAAGGTGGTGTCGGGCTCTCACCCTCTCTGAAGGTGGTAGGGAGGGCAAAATCCAATTGTCGAAGCAGGCGACGGAAGCGGACTCCGGGGGGCAGCAGGGCAGACACATACAACCCGTACTGACGGTCGAGGGAATCGGCGAAGAAGGACTTGTAAGAGGGGTGGTCGGGCATAGACGACAGCCGGCAGGCATACCGACACAGCAGTACGTCGCGCCGGTAGGTCAACGGTAACTCGGCAGCTTCAGCATAAAGACTCTCGACAGGACTAGTGTAGAAGGCTCCGGTCGCAAGACGTAACCCCCGATGGTGGATGGAGTTGAGCCGGCGTAAGAGGGACGGCCGAGTGGACGAGTAGACGAAGCTCCCATAATCCAGCTTCGATCGGACTATGGACCGATACAAGCGAAGCAGGACAGTGCGATCCGCTCCCCAAGATGAACCACTAAGAACTCTGAGGACATTAAGGGAACGTGTACAACGGGCCGCCAAATAAGAGACGTGTGGAGACCAACATAGTTTCCTGTCCAACGTGAGCCCTAGAAACTTAGTTGTGTCCACGAATGGGAGAACAATGGGACCGAGATGTAAGGATGGCGGAAGGAACGCTTTATATCGCCAAAAGTTGATACAAACCGTCTTTTCTTCAGAGAACCGGAAGCCATTTGCCACGCTCCATGAGTAGAGGCTGTCTAGACAACGCTGAAGGCAGCGCTCCAGGAGGCATGTTCTCTGGGCACTGCAGTAGATCGCGAAGTCATCGACAAAGAGAGAGCCTGAGACATTAGGTGGAATGCAATCCATAAAGGGATTGATCGCAATGGCAAAAAGGGCTACGCTCAAGACGGAGCCCTGAGGCACTCCGTTCTCCTGGAGGAAGACGTCGGACAATACGGAGCCCACACGTACCCTAAACTTTCGATCCGTTAAAAAGGAATCAATAAAAAGGGGCAGGCGACCGCGTAGGCCCCACCTGTGCATAGTGCGGAGGATACCTCCTCTCCAACAGGTGTCATAAGCCTTCTCCAAGTCGAAGAACACGGCTACCGTTTGGCGCCTTCGCAAAAAGTTGTTCATGATGAATGTCGACAAGGTCACGATGTGGTCAACAGCGGAGCGGCGGCGACGAAAGCCGCATTGGACATTAGTAAGTAGCCGTCGAGATTCAAGAATCCAGACTACCCGAGCATTAACCATGCGCTCCATCACCTTACAGACACAGCTTGTAAGAGAAATGGGGCGGTAACTAGAAGGAAGGTGTCTATCCTTCCCGGGTTTGGGTATAGGAACAACAACGGCGTCACGCCAACGCATGGGGACTTGACCTTCGGTCCAGACGCGATTGTAGGTACGGAGAAGGAAGCTTTTGCCCGCCGGAGAAAGGTGTGCCAGCATCTGAACGTGAATGGCATCCAGCCCCGGAGCAGAGGACCGGGACAGTGCAAGCGCACGTTCGAGTTCCCGCATAGTAAAGGGGGCATTATAGGTTTCCAGATTCAGCGAGTGGAAGGAAGGTCGCCGAGCCTCTTCTGCCTCTTTCCTGGGAAGGAAGGCAGGATGGTAATGGGCGGAGCTTGAAACCTCCTCGAAAAAGCGGCCAAAGGCGTTGGCGACAGCCACCGGATCAACAAGGACCGCATTACCTGAGGTCAGGCCAGGTACCGAGGAGTGGGCCTTAATACCCGACAGCCGGCGCAGGCTACCCCAAACGACGGAAGATGGAGTAAAACTGTTAAAGGAGCCGGAGAAAGAGGCCCAACAAGCTTTTTTGCTGTCTTTGATGACTCTACGGCATTGCGCTCGGAGTCGTTTGTATTCAATACAATTCGCCAACGTAGGATGGCGGCGAAAGGTGCGTAAAGCACGTCGTCGAGCACGGATAGCGTCCCTACAAGCCTCGTTCCACCAGGGGACGGAAACGCGACGTGAAGAAGTAGTACGAGGAATGGAACGTTCGGCAGCATGGATGATAACAGCCGTGAGGTATTCGACCTGACTGTCACAACTGGGAAAATCGTGGTCCGGAAAGGTCGCCAGGGATGAGTAAAGTCCCCAGTCAGCTTTCAGTATGTTCCAGCTCGAAGGACGTGGGGATGGGGTGTGGTGCAGGAGACGAACGACACAGGGGAAGTGGTCGCTCGAATAGGTGTCAGAAAGGACATACCACTCGAACCGACGGGCAAGAGTGGTAGAACATATCGAGAGGTCCAAGTGGGAGAAGGTATGAGTGGAGTCCGAGAGGAAAGTCGGGGTGCCGGTATTGAGGCAGACAAGATTGAGATGGTTGAAGACATCTGCCAAGAGTGAGCCTCTTGGACAGGATGCAGGAGAGCCCCAAAGGGGATGATGGGCATTGAAGTCGCCAAACAATAAAAACGGCGGGGGAAGCTGAACGATCAGGTGCATCATGTCAGCCCGACTAACGGCAGACGACGGTGGAGTGTAGATGGTACAAACTGAAAAAGTAAAAGCAGAATGAGTAATGCGGAGAGCTATTGCTTGGAGTGGGGTGGTCAATGGGATGGGATGGTAATAGACGTCGTCCCGAATGAGCAACATGACCCCACCATGAGCTGGGACACCGTCCACAGGGGTAAGGTCATACCGCTCCGAGGTATAGTGGGTAAAGGCAATACGGTCAGTCGGGCGCAACTTGGTTTCCTGGAGTCCAAGGACGAGCGGACAGTGCAGGCGGAGGAGCAGTTGTAATTCCTCCCGATGAGATCGAATACCTCTTATGTTCCAATGAAACAACGCCATCGCTAGTCAAAAAGTTGGGGGAACGAGTCGGGGGAAGAGCTGGTCACCTCGACGGCCGCGGAGGGCCAGGTTGCGAGGGAACAACGCTACAACCGACGGGAGGCGGATCCAGTTCCATCGACTGGTCGCCAGCTGCGGCCGCTGTCCCTGGTTGTGTAGGAGGGGCAGCATCATTTGCCGACGAAAGGCCAGCTGAGGGCCTGGCAGCAGAGCGTCCCGGCGAAACTGAGGACGGCCGGGAGCGGCGACTCATGGATGGAGCGTCAGTCGAAACGCGCCGGGGTGGAGAGGGGGATAGAGACTTCTTCTTGGAGGCCTTCTTGGAAGGCCGAGGAGGCACAGGGATGGTGGGCTGGACCCGAAGAAGGTCCTCACGCGCGGGGTCCGTTTTGGAACGCCGGACCTCGGAAGCCGGGGTCCGGAACGTGTCCCCGATGGACGCCTCGGAAGAGGATCGCTTCTCAGGTGGCGTGTGGGGAGAAGGAGGAGGAAGGATGGCCCCTGGGGCAGAGGGGGTGGGGGCCACGGGGGAGGAGGATTTGGAAGGGAGGGATTTGGGAGGCGGAGGCAGAGCCCCCTGATGGGCGGAGGAGGCGGAGGGGGGACAGGAGAGGGGTGAGGATACCGCGGAAGGAGTGGACACAACTGAGGCAAATGAAGTGGTCAATGGCACGGGATGGAGGCGGTCGTACTTCTTCCTGGCCTCAGAATAAGACAGCCGATCCAAAGTTTTGATTTCTTGTATCTTCTTCTCCTTCTGATATGCGGGGCAGTCTGAGGATCTAGGCGAGTGGACGCCAGGACAATTAACGCACCGAGGTGGTGGGGTGCATGTATGTTCCTCACGAAGAGGACGGCCACAATCGCCACAGAGGGGCTCAGCCTCACACCGTGACGACATGTGCCCAAAGCGCAAACACCTAAAACAGCGCATAGGAGGCGGAACGTAGGGTCGCACGTCATACCGGTAGCACATTACCTTTACCTTCTCCGGGAGAACGTCCCCCTCGAAGGCGAGGATAAAGGCCCCAGTGTCGATGCGACGGTCTTTGGGGCTGCGCTGGACTCGCCGGACGAAATGCACGCCTCGGCGCTCCAGGTTGGCCCTGAGCTCCTCATCAGATTGTAGCAGGAGGTCACGATGAAAAATAACCCCCTGCGTCCTATTGAGTGCCATATGTGGGACAATGGAAACTGCGATGTCCCCTAGGCGGTCGCACGCCTGGAGCGCCGCCGACTGTGTGGCGGACGTGGTCTTGATAAGTACGGACCCTGAACGCATCTTGCTGAGAGCCTCGATTTCCCCGAAGATGTCCTCAATGTGCTGAACAAAGAACATGGGCTTGGAGGTGGCGAATGTCCCCCCATCAGTTCGAGAACAGACCAAATAGCGGAAGAAGTACTTCGCTCCAAGCCGGCGGGCCTGTCCCTCCTCCCATGGAGTGGCCAAGGGGGAAGGGGCAGGAGAACCAGAACCAGAAACGGTACTTTTTCTTTTGAAAGACTCGGCCGCAGAGCGACCCAATACGTGGTGACGTTTCATCTGCGAAACGTCCGCCCCGATACCACCCACTCCGACCAGGGGCTCTCCCCACGGGCGCCACCCAGCCGCAGCAAGGGCCACCTGGCAGGATGACCATTGCCGGGAGTCCTGATGCCCCAAGGAGACGGGCATCTACTCCTTGGCCGACGTGGGGAGGGTGCAGCTCAGGTATCGGCAGTACGATCCCTGTGTTGTCAGGGGGCTACAACCTAGAGGGTACATGACGACCCCACCACAACGGGCTGGCTACCGTGCTGGATTTCTGGTGCCATGGAAAGTCCATCATGATCGCTGGTGCAGATGGAGACGCACTATGGGCGTAACTGGGACAACCCAAAAGGCGTTTAGGCCCAATTTGAGTAATAGTGGGTATGGTTACAACGCCGGTGCAATGCTGAGTGCCAAGGTCTGAGTGCACTTAGGACCAGTGGTACACCACGTAAGGTGTCCTTCCCCAAAAGGCTCGTACTTCTGTAGAAATTTAGAAAAATGGAGGTCAAACCCCAAGGGGGACCATCACATGGAAGGCCGGAACAGTTGAAACGCCTTTTAGTCGCCTCGTACGACAGGCAGGAATACCTCGGGCCTATTCTTACCCCGGACCCGCAGGGGGGACCACAGGGGGTAGGTCAAAACGCACAGAGGTGTAGTGTGCCAAGGCAATTTGATCGCATGGGCGTAGCTTCGTTTCCTGGAGGGCTACGACGAGCGGACGGTGCAAGCGGAGCAGCAACTTCAAGTCCTCTCGGTTGGAGCGAATGCTGCGAATATTCCAGTGAATAAGTGCCATCGTAAGAAAAGGAAGATGAAAAAAGGGGTCACCTCGAAGGCCGCTGAGGGCATGGCTTCGAGCGAGCACCGCCGCCGCTATCAGTAGGCGGACAGTCATCGTCCATTGGGTCCATAGGTTCATCGGCCATCTCGGGAGGATGGCCGGGAGGGGGAGCTTCCTCCGCCGGTGAACGGCCAGATGTACGGCTACCAGCGGTGCGGCCAGGCGAAACGGATGACGGCCTGGGGCGGCAACCGCTGGGTGGCGCAGGAGAAGAAATGCGCCGTGGCGGAGAAGGAGAACTGTGCTTCCTATGAGCCTTTTTGGAAGGACGTTTGGTGGAAGTACCGGTCGAAGGCTGGGAGGTCGAGGAACGTAGGAAGTCTGCACGGGATGGTTCCTTCTTGAAGGCCCGTGCATCTGACTTCGGGGTCTTCGTCTTAGCAGAAGCTGATGAAGGGGCTGGTGTCTGTGGGGTGATGGGAGGAAGAGGAGACGTCGACCGCGCGATCTTAGCACTGGCCGAACGGACGACCGTGGTGCTGAAGGTCAGATCGCATGTCTGGGTTGCTTCCTCCCTGGTAGTCCGAGGAGAGGCGAGGACAGTACTGTATTTCCCCGCTGGGAGCAGCGCAGGCTTCCTACTAGCCAATAGCTTGCGAGCAGCCGAGGTGGACACTTTCTCTTTGACCCGAATTCCTTGGATACAGCGTTCTTCCTTATAGACAGGACAGTCGCGGGAGGATGCGGCATGGTCACCCTGACAGTTCACACAACGAGGAGACGGAGGTGGACAGTCACCCTCATGGGCATCCCTGCCACAAGTGACACATTTAGCCGCATTGTAACAAGACTGTCGAGTGTGATTGAAACGCTGACACTGGTAGCAGCGCGTAGGTGTCGGGACATAGGGGCGAACAGAAATAACCTCGTAGCCCGCCTTGATGCGCGATGGCAGCTTAACACTATCGAAGGTCAAGAAAAGTGTCCGGGTCGGTACAAGGTCATTGTTGACCTTTTTCATGACCCTATGGACAGCCGTCACGCCCTGCTCAGCGAGGAAAGATTGAATCTCCTCGTCAGTCAATCCGTCGAGGGAGCTAGTATAGACTACACCACGAGACGAATTCAAAGTTCGGTGGGCCTCCACCCGGACAGGGAACGTGTACAGGAGTGTGGCCCGAAGCAGTTTTTGTGCCTGAAAGGCACTCTCAGTTTCTAGTAATAAGGTACCGTTACGCAACCTAGTACAAGATTTGACAGATCCGGCTATGGCATCTACGCCCTTCTGGATAACAAAAGGGTTGACAGAGGAAAAATCCTTTCCGTCCTCAGATCGAGAAACGACGAGGAACTGTGGGGCAGGCGGTAGTACTTTTGTCACTGGTGGCTGGTCACGTTTCCGTTTTTGGGCAGAAGTCGAAAGCGATGGAGTAGAATCCATTGCGGAGGAATCCCCCATGATTGCCAGCGTCTCCGATGGCGCGCTCCTTCCTTGTGGGGACCCTCTCAGAGGGCACTCCCGCCTTAGGTGAATGTTTACACCTCAGGTCACACCTCCCGAGAAACAGACGGAGGGACCAATCGGCATGGTCAGAAGGTATCAGCTCAGGCAATCACCCCTCCCCGGGCCTGGCCTTTACCAGGGGGTACGCGCGTGCCTTACATGTCTACCCAGGGCGGGGACTTACGCGTTACCCCGTCACCGGCTACGCGTGCGAACGCGTGGGTCGGCCTTCAGGCACGCACAGGGAGGAAGGAAGAAGAGGAAAAAGAAGAGAGAGAGGGAGAAAGAGGACAGACTGTCTCAAACGCCGAGGCGGAGACCAGAGAAGGCAAGGAGAAGAAGGCAATGAGAAAGCAAGGAGAAGAAGGCAAGGAGAAGAAGGCAATGAGAAGGCAAGGAGAAGAAGGCAATGAGAAGGCAAGGAGAAGAAGGCAATGAGAAGGCAAGGAGAAGTCAAGGGAAAGAGTAAGGAAGACAGTGAGGTGGAGAAGAGCAAAGAAAGGAACCAACAAAAGGAAGGAAGAAACGAGAAGTGAAAAACCAGAAAGACCACAATTATAGGTCGTGGAACCGTCCGTCTCCGGACTCAGGCGCTAACTACCCCCGTGAGGGGGATGGACTCCTTTTAGTCGCCTCTTACGACAGGCAGGAATACCTCGGGCCTATTCTAATCCCCGGACCCGCAGGGGGGAGAAAATTTATGTGAAATGTATTGCAAATTTTCTCTCAGTTGTTCTGCCACTAATGCTGCTGAGTCGGGGGGTCGGTAAAAGGAGCCAATTATTAACCTAGCTCGGTTGTTGAGTGTAACCTCCACCCATAATAATTCACAGGAACTATCCACTTCTACTTCACTACAGGATAAACTACTACTAACAGCGACGAACACTCCACCACCGGTTGCATGCAATCTATCCTTTCTAAACACCGTCTGTACCTTTGTAAAAATTTCGGCAGAATTTATCTCTGGCTTCAGCCAGCTTTCTGTACCTATAACGATTTCAGCTTCGATGCTTTCTATCAGCGCTTGAAGTTCCGGTACTTTACCAACGCGGCTTCGACAGTTTACAATTACAATACCGATTGCTGCTTGGTCCCCGCATGTCCTGACTTTGCCCCGCACCCGTTGAGGCTGTTGCCCTTTCTGTACTTGCCCGAGGCCATCTAACCTAAAAAACCGCCCAGCCCACACCACACAACCCCTGCTACCCGTGTAGCCGCTTGTTGCGTGTAGTGGACTCCTGACCTATCCAGCGGAACCCGAAACCCCACCACCCTATGGCGCAAGTCGAGGAATCTGCAGCCCACACGGTCGCAGAACCGTCTCAGCCTCTGATTCAGACCCTCCACTCGGCTCTGTACCAAAGGTCCGCAGTCAGTCCTGTCGACGATGCTGCAGATGGTGAGCTCTGCTTTCATCCCGCTAGCGAGACTGGCAGTCTTCACCAAATCAGATAGCCGCCGGAAGCCAGAGAGGATTTCCTCCGATCCACAGCGACACACATCATTGTCATTGGTGCCGACATGAGCGACCACCTGCAGATGGGTGCACCCTGTACCCTTCATGGCATCCGGAAGGACCCTTACCACATCTGGAATGACTCCCCCCGGTATGCACACGGAGTGCACTTTGGTTTTCTTCCCCTCCCTTGCTGCCATATCCCTAAGGGTCCCCATTACGCGCCTGACGTTGGAGCTCCCAACTACCAGTAAGCGCGTAGGAAGAATTGTCAGTACGATAAATGTTCTGCAAAAATAAATGTTAATGACTTTCCTTTGAGAGGACCAGACAACATCATAATTCCTTTATTATCCGATAATATAAGCATAATTGATACAGATTTAGGTCTGGAACTAAATAAAAAACAAACAATGTGTTCTAAATAATCTCTTCCTCGCTCACTGCTAGCAAGCTGCCTCACAATAAAAGCCAATTCACTCAATTTCTCTCATTCACTTCTGTTACAGACGACGTTCCACCCCTTTACGATGTGGTATCCGTTGCCAGTTGTCCGCCTTTTCGTTATATCAGCCTTAATGGCCAGAACTTTGTCTATCTTCGATAAGTGAGAGGCTATACAGTTACCAGGGTTTAATTTGGATCTCATATAGGCGAATAGTTTTTGAGCTGTCACCTCAGGAGTTAGTGCTGTTTTTAACCTAAAGGGGTGTCATCCAAGGCGTATATGATGCCAGTCTACGAACTGCATGTAAGCGAATATTTTAGAAGCTGGTGGGTATTACTTTGACATTTCCGCGATTCTCTCCCACGCCGTTTAATACTGATAAGGCAGAGCCTTTTCAAGGAAAAGCTGCATCCAGTCAGAAAGCTCAAAAGTGAGAAACTATTATGTGTGGAGCACACATAATTTTCAGTGTCTCAGAAAGGTGACCATATCTCTACACAGTACTTTTTTAACACGTTTCCTCAAGAACTCACTTAGAGATAAATTACATATTTTTGGGTCCAGCTTGAAGGATAAGCTAACGCCTATTTTAAATCAATGAAACGGTTGGAAGGAGAGAAAATTGTAGTGGCTGGTGAGACATTACAAAGCGACTCCCATAGGATTCAGTTTTGTATCATTTAACATTCAGCAAGCAGAATTGTACATTTTAATAAATCCTATTAGGGAGAAAACAAAAGAAAAAATTGTTACTGATGTTCCCCATAGCATTACTAAGTGGTTGTCTGGAATTGACTCGCCATAAATTTTGAGGAAACACATTATATTCAGTTCTGTATAACAGCCTCAAGCCACCCATTGATGTAACACATGAACAGAAGTCAGTAAACTAGATAAAATGCTCCAGATTTTTTGGTATATGTACCGATGAAAACTTCAGCAGGAAGAAACATATTATTGAAGTGTCTCGACAATTAAGTTCACTTACTCTAGACCCATATATATTTGATAGCTTTTGAAACAAACGAATCACTCTCCAAACATACAGGATGTCGCACGAAATGTGTTACCAATTGTTTCTTTCAAAATTTACGATGCACATTAGATATCCCGCTGGGATCTCTACAGCAGTACCAGCAGAGCTTGGAAAAACAAATGAGTTACGAAATGACGCGTAATTCACGATACTGCCGCTAGGAGACTAGTAAGCAGCAATGGCTGACAATGGAAGACTGACGACACAGCAACGATCGGCAATTGTGTTACCTTTTCATGAAACGAAAAGCCCTGTTGTGACTCAGAGGCGTTTTCGACGACAGTTTAACACACGATGGGTCCCTTGTAAGAAGACTATCCACAGGTTGTACGATAAATTTGTACAGGAAGGAACATTATTGGAAGCGAAGCGACCTCGGCCTAAGCTTGTTTGTTCGCCGGAGAATATTGAAGCCGTACGAGTTGCTGTACAGAGAAGTCCTGGGAAATCGTGTAGAAAGGCAGCAGTGTGACTGGGAATATCCAGACGCCCCGTTCAACGCATTCTTAAAAGTGACCTCCATATGTACCCATTCAATATGACCTGTGCACAGAAGCTCACTGAAGAACACAAGCAGCAGAGACTACTGTTTGCTCAGTGGGCGGAGGATAGGGAAGAAACTCTCAACAACGTTTGGTTTTCAGACGAGGCGCATTTTCATTTAGACGGTGTGGTTAACAAAGAAAAGTACGCTTTTGGGCCACTGAAAACCCACAAGTGCTTCATGAACGACAACATTATGCTCCGAGGATTACAGCGTGGGCAGCAATTTCCAGTCACGGTCTTACTGGACCCTTTTTCTTTGAAGAAACTGTGAACAGGGAGCGTTATTTGAGCAAGCTTCGCAATAGCTTCATTCCACAGTTTCATGCTACTGCCTTGCCCTTCAACACGCAGTGCTTCATGCAAGGTGGAGCAAGGCCACATACTGCAAACACTGTGTTGGAGTTTTTACACGAGCATTTCGACATGTGGATCATTTCACTCAGGTTTCCAGGTCGCTTCAATGACGGAAAAAAATTGGCCCCCCAATAGTCCAGACCTCAATCCATGCGACTTTTTTCTTTGGAGGTACCTAAAGGAAAAAAATTTCCCGAAACGTCCACGTGATTTAATGGAGCTCAGAAGACTTATTCTTCAAGCTTGCAGTGAAATTACGGAAGACATGTGCCGTAGGGTAATCACTAACTTCAGTGTTCGTTTGAAGGAAGTTAGGAAACGAAATGGTGGACATATTGAGCATGTGCTGAGTTAGAACAAATCTCCATGGACGGCTCTTCATTGTAGTATATGTTCCTTTCAGATTGTATTGACAATAAAGTTTATATTCAAAAACAAAATGGTAACACATTTCGTGCGCCACCCTGTATTTTGCGTATTTCGACTCACTAATGTCTTTTGGAATAATTTTCTGGGTTAACTCACCAGTCATCACTTATAAAGTATTGATTTCACAAAATCAAACAGTAAAATAATGTGTGGTGCTCACCTCTGGTAATCTTCTATGTACCTCTTGGAAAGAGTGAGGATTTGAGAAGAACAGCGATGTCCGTACCTTCTATAGGGGGAAAATGACCTTTATTACCCGTTACTAAAGCTGTCAGTACCTTGGATACGATTTCAATATGCAGCAACAAAAACTTTTGATCATTTGCCCAATAAAATACAGTGTCTGTCAGCTAGCAAACCAAGTTTTAAATCTAACCTAAAATTACTTTCTTGATAAGTGTTTCTGTTCTGTGGCCGAATTTTCGTTTCAAAACTGTGAACCTGTAAAAAGAAATGTTATTATGAAGCATGGTTGGATGAGTAGGACTGAAAAATGACTGCGAATATTATCTAAGTGTTGTAGGTATGGAAAAGTGATAAACTGATGCTGTCAGCTATATGTTGTAAATGTATTATGAAACCGAAATTGTTATATGTATCTTGTATGTGTAAATGCAAATATGATTATAACGTACTGGTTGCATATATGTTATGACAATGTAGTGTTAAATAATACATTGTGCTATATATCTCAGTATTTTTCTTGTGATCTCTACCTGTCGCGTCCTGTTTGAACTTCCTTGCTGTAAATGGTGATGTATGGGGCAATTTGTCACAGTTTTGCTGTAATTTGGCGACGTATGAGGGACAGTTTGTTACAGTAGTGCTGTAAATGGTGATGTATGTGACAAAGTGCCATGTAGTCCCCACTGTATGACAGTTTAAGTCAGCATTATCAGCAGAGGGTGACAAACATTTTGTACTGCACAATAAAGTTTCTTACCCTAGTATGGAGTCGCTATAATGGTTGACTGACTTTGTAAAGTGCATAAAAAGTTCTCTGTTTACTTGCCGTGTCAAATTTGGATACAAGCTCGAACTTTAGATGACTACCTCCGTCATCTTCGTCAGGGGTAAAACTGATTGTCGTGGACCCTTGAGGCTTCCGCTTTTATAGCAGTGGACAGCTCCTCATTGGCTGGATGACGTCACGGTGAAAACGGCGAGTACAGAGGTGGCGGTCTCTATGTCCATAGAATTTGTTTGCGCGCTTTATCCAGCGTTGCTTGCAGCGCCATCCATCGCAACAGGCAGAGAACTGCGAGGAATGTAAGAAGTCTCCCTCTGCGCTCTTTCTTTATCAACTTCGCGCTTCCATGCATTGCTGAGTGCATATCCGGAGTCTCTGTTGAAATTATTTTCACATAATCTAATTTCATCTGCTTCCCTGATGACAAGAGTCCCAATAGTAAAATCTTGTGTTTATTTAACAAACTGTGCTCAGCCACCGCTGATTTTTCTAGATACCTGTATTTCAGGTGACGTTGACGTTCCACACAGCGATCGGCTACAGTTCTTATAGACTGGCCCACATAATTTTTGCCACACTCGCAAGGAATGGTGTAAATTCCCGGTACTCTCAGGCCGAGATTATCTTTCACGGGTCGCAACATTTCCTTAATCTTCCTGAGTGGCCGGAAGACAGGTCTGATTCCCCGCCGGCTCAGGGCTCTACCGATCTTGCTGGTCGTTGCACCGCAGAATGGTAGCCGCGCGATGTGTTGGTCCTCTTGATCTGTTCGAACAGCGTCGTTCCTAGGTTTCTTCGCCAGAGTAGATCTGATATCATGATCAGAATATCCATTTTTTCTTAATACCGTCGTCAGATGGTTAATCTCGGAGCCGAGATGATCCTTGTCCGAAATAGTCCTTGCTCTGTGTACCAAGGTATTCAGTATAGCTCTCTTCTGAGCTGGGTCGTCAAAACTACGTGCGTTTAGATATAAAGCTGTATGCGTCGGTTATCTGTACACAGAATGTCCGAGACGTCGATCTGATTCTGGCTCCACCAGCACATCTGAGAAGGAGGGTAACTTCCCATCCTTCTCCACCTACAATGTAAATCTTATATTCTTGTGTATACCATTCAAATAATCAACAAAGTGCTGCAGTGCCTCATTGCCATGTGGCCAGATTCAAAATGTATCGTCAACATACCTGAAGAAGCAGGATGGACGTAAGGGAGCACTGTTCAACGCTAGTTCTTCGAAATCCTCTATGAAAAAGTTAGCTATGGCTGGTGACAGTGGCGAACCCATGGCTGTTCCATCAGTCATTTCATAATATTTTCCACCATACAAAAAATAGGTAGTTGTCAAAGTGTGTCGAAATAACTTCGATATTTCAGAAGAGAAATGCTCAACCAACAGTTTTAACGTATCTTCCACCGGTACCTTTGTAAACAAAGAGACCACATTGTAAAGTAATTGAAAGTGCATGGTAGAAAGCATAGCAACCTTAAATTCTTACCACATGAATACGTATTACTACTGTTGAGTATGCTGTTTCATCGAAGTGTCATGTAAGTAGCATTTTGTGACAGTACAAGTCACTCCTCGCCACGTGTACTTTAACCTGTAAGTTCGATAAGTAGTGCCATGTATGCTTTGTGATGTTATTGAACAAATCTGTATGTGTTTTCATAATTAATACATTTGTGTATTTTTTTGTTGTACAGCGTACATTAAGTGTTTCTGAGTCACAAGAATAGCTATACATACACAAAAGACTACTAAACTACTAAGTACAACACTTCAGCATAGCTTTCAAGCATTTTATAATACATAAGACGGAAGTTGTAGGTGAATATAAATGTATTTTGTATAGTATACACTCTACTTGTCATTATTGGGAGATCTTCTAAAGAACCATTTAGGGGCGTGCAGAACATGATAATACAGCATGGGCAACTGTCATTCAGCACTACAGTCACAGCCTTTCTCCCATCACGTGACAACGACATAAAGTCCTATCAAAATGAATGTGGCGGTCACCTGGCAGCCACAAGTGGTTATAGAAAGAGGCCAAAACAGCCACAAGCTATTATACAAAGAGGCCAAAAGAGATTGTAAAACACCCCAGGAATTTCAGTAGGAAGGAGGAGGGCGTGAAATTGAATGACATCTGGATTCCGATGATGAAGAAGATGTGTACCAGTCTTCCACCATGGGGTACATATTGACACGTATTTCATTGTATTTGTGGTTTGTGACTTAGCTCTCACATGGTATCAGTTCTGGAAAAACCTGTTGTATGCCTGGGGTCTTCTTTGACGCCAAAGTGATTCAAGTAACTTTATCGCTATAAAATTTGAAATATGTCCACAAAAGTAATTATAATTTATTGAGAATCATATGCACAATGTTGATAGTACAACTCAATAGTTTCTTAATATAATTAAGTTACATATAAGTTTCAATTATTTACTACATTTGTTTGAAATATGAAAACATATTTTGTTTAACTGGTTTAGATCCAAAACTTATTTTAATACAAAATATTCATAATCCACACACTTTTAACAATACTGTAATTTATTAATGTTACGTGTAATATCACTTAAATGGAATTTTATTAGAAATACACTCCTGCTCGCTCTCCATGTCATATCACGAACAATCATTAAACAACACACCTATCCTAGCATGTTCTTTACAGACAAACTTTTGATACTCATCACATTGTTGATTCACTTTCTTCTTCTTTGACCTTGGGCACGAATCACGCCATCTTCTTTTCAGATTTGGAACATCAGCTTCCTGGTTATCGTGTTGTTTTTCCTTCAGAAGATTCTTGAAACCTGAAGATATTATTGCCGAACGAATTCGTTGTGTTCTGCACTGGGGTAACAGGACTCGTCGTTCAGTGTGAGGCTTGACTAGTTGTTTTTGTATTTCCGAGACGAATTCTGTTCTTGAATTGTTACTTCTCATATCATATAAAAATTTACAACGCAGAACGTAAGCATTGAGACAAGCTAACTCTAGTATATCAAAATATACAGCAAGTGGCCACCTGCTTGTCCGACGTTTCACTGAATAATGTCAATCCATCTTACAAACTGTATCAACTCCTGACTTAGTTGAGTTGTAGAACATTATTATTTCAATTTTTTTTCTTTTTTGCTCATGATCACTTACATCAAATGTTTGGTGCAGAGTAGACAACAGAATGACTGATTTATTTTGTGTAGGAACATACGAAGCTAAAACGGTATTCTCTGCATACCCAAAAGTCGATAATGGATGTTTTGATGGCAACATTTCTTTCGTATCTCTTTTTGGTTAGCCCAAAGAGTTCCCACAAGTGTCAGTTTATTAGCAAGAAGTTCTTGTCCCAAATCAAAGCTTAAAACCAGTTATCAGTTTAATGTTCCTGCCACTTCCCTTCAGGTGATCAACTATAAATCATGTACCACTCGTTTCCCTTGATTTATTTCCCTTCCTTCAGCAGATTTCCCAGTATACACTTGTGCATTTATGACAGTCTACAGCATCCTACATTTTTATCCCATACTTTCCAGGTTTCCAATGAATATACACCTTGAATGGACACCGTCCCCTGAAAGTATATAGATACTCATCAACTGTAATGTAATGTAAGGTCCAGGGACATAAGACGAACATTTCAGACACAGCCCTTATAGGTTCAGCTTTTGATCCAGAAGCAGCTTTTCTTTCTTCCCTTGTAAGTTTATCATCGAACTGGAGGCACATCAAAATATCACGAAATCTTGAAAAGTTCATTGTGGCTTGACATATAGGTAAGCCATACTCTTCCGACCAAAATTCATTCAAACGCTTCCTACGTGCCTTATGCAAGCCAGCTATTATTAGTAGACCAAAGAATGCCTGCTACTCTGTATAATCAAGTTCAATTCAGCGTTCAACAGTTGGGTACAGAATTTTATTACCTTTTGCATGATTATTGGTATGCATTACAATTACACTGTGCATGTGATTGGTGATAAAAGGTCTGAAGCAATCTGCCCTTGTCTGTAATTGTGGTCTAAGGTGACGTGGAATATGTGCAGTTTCAAATATTCCTTGGAACCTGCTTGCACACATCAGGTGGTACTGTGTTATATGTTATCTGTCCACTTCAAGACACAAAAGCAGATGCACTCGTTATCTCAATACCATTATCATCTTCTTCATTCACTCATATCCACTTCACCTCCGACCTGTATATCTTCCTCTGTCATATCTCCATGAGCATCACTGTCATCCTCGTTTCCAAAAATTGGTTCAGTAACACTTTCACTCTTCTGTAAATCTACCAAAGCCCCCTCGAGGCTGTAGCCCCTTGCAAAACGTTTATCACCAACCATGGCGAATAAACTATAACACCACGTCTTCCTTCCAGAGAACTCAATTTCATACTGTGAATTTGTTGTAACAATGCACGTGAATGTATTTTCTATTCATTGTTTACAGCACTGTACAAATGAATGTTGGTTTATAAGATGCATTCTTGCCAAGATTTATTTTCGTAACAAATCATATATGTAACACTGAAAACCACATATTGCATATTTGGGGTATTTTCTGACCCCACCGCAAAAATTTCAAACTGTTGTACTACAAAGTGTGAGATAATCATAAATATTTTACCCAGTTATAAGAATAAGTCCACGAATAGCATATCTGGAAGATGAGTAGTCTACACCCACATTAAAACTGTTTATTTGTGGTTAACCGAGCCTTGGGGTCTAAAAAGACCCAGACATCATGTGAGGGGGTTAATTACAACAAGCACAGAGGCTTTCAAACAGTCATTCTTCGCGCTCTACATACGTGAATGGAACGGGGAAAAGCCCTGATAACTAGTACAGTGGGAAATGCCATCTGCCACTCACTTCACAGTGTTTTGCAGAGTATGGATACAAATGCAGAGATAGATTACGAGTAGTCTATATTGTTGGCAGTCGCCTCCTGTGTTTCCGCAGAACATTATTCTCTCCAAAAATACAACTCTCTACAAAATACAACGCATGACAGAAATCGATTACTGTAGGACAAGGAAAGACATTGAAAAAATAATAGATGCAGCTGTTTACCACTATCACCAGACTGTGCAGACACTAAAGGGACAATTCCCAAACGTATGAATTTTTTAATTTTTTATTGAGCTTTGGGCATAATCCATGCAGCCAGTCACAATGTATTTTACCCAAGTACACGTGTAATTTGCATCTGTAGGCACATAATACTCTATAATATGGAATTTTCGTGGCACTATTTATCGTGGCATAATTACACATAAGATAATTATAATATGAAGGCTCACAGTTTAGTATTATTATTAGGATATGTTTTCACCACTTGTTATTTGACTATTAAGATAGTGTACGGGTATCATTAATAGTGTTTCCACGCTATTAGTTTTCCGACGACGTCACTTCCTGCAGTGATTTCTTGCTCTTATACTATCTTCCGGGGCAGCCGTAGAAAATAGGGCTAAGGTTTTTCTGGAAGCCATAGTCACAGTAGGGAGATAGGACCGTATTGAATCGATAATGATTGTAACATAGCCTCCCGGGATTAAATACAAGGTTCGACATTGTCACGTGGAAGTTTCTTCTTCGCTTGTCATTTCCATGTTGCGATGTTTTAGCAAACTAAGGACCACCGCTGCACAGTCTCTTCCGCTATTTTCATATGACACGTACGGCTTGTGAGTGCACTGATACCTAATTTGGATCCGGATGATAATATAATGTCGTACGGTGGTAATGTGCTGTATTTCATTACTGAGGATCGAAGTCAACACGGCGAGTCTTACGTCATACTCAACGTCGCTCCTCCTTTTCGCCCTTTGTCGCTGTTAAAGACCAACACATTCTACGTCCCAATTTGCGATGCTGATTCTCTAATGGAGTAGGTAAAATGTAGGCAGATCATTTAACCCTCCTTACTCAGATGTATAAATACAGTCATTTGCAGTCTGCACTGCGCAGTAGCATACTTGAGACTTGCGGCCTACAAACCAAGGTGGCGGCGAAGCCCTTTCTGTCTTGTCCCACCGCGGCAGTACACGGATCCTTCGTCAGCTCTCCAGTAGTGGCGGTCGCTGCTTTTCTGCTTATCTTACTTTGTGACAGAGAACTGGCTCTGAGCACGATGGGACATAACATCTATGGTCATCAGTCCCCGTCCCCTAGAACTTAGAACTACTTAAACCTAACTAACCTAAGGACATCACACAAGACACTGTCATCACGAAGCAGAGAACATCCCTCACCCCGCCGGGAATCGAACCCGCGAGACAGAGAACTGCTGGTTGCCTTGAGAAGTTGGTACTCGTAGTCAGTGCAGATATATGCGGGAGCGGTCGCAGGCCACGGGCATCGGCATCCCCCCACTGCAAGTGATTCCCCCAATACTTGAACAACAGAGGATTCCTTCTTTAGCGAGAAGACATGCGTGCACCTACATGTGTCTCCCAGCAGTACTTCGTCAAGAGTATGTGGTAGCGAAGCAAACAACGTTAACTTTCGACGGCTATTGATATCCCTAGTATAACGATTAATTAATATTAATGAAATGAGGTAGCTATTTAAGAGAATTCTAGAGTTACCAGGAAACGATCATAGGAAACGGAGAGAAAATGCTAATAAAACTATTCGTATATGCCTTACAGGGTATATGAGAATATACAATGAAAATCTGGTAAGAGAAACCAATTAAAATAACAATAGTGTGAAGGGAACAAAAGTGATCTTGAGTCAGCACTATATTTCAACATGACAGACGGCACATAGCGAACAACAGAGAGAAACTAGTGCACGCACTAAGATTACTTCACACTACGTGCTTGTGTAGCTCTAGAGATGAGTTAGAAACATAAATACCTAATATTAAAGTAATAACTTTCCGGAAGTGATAGCACATCAGTTATACAAATCCATTCGAGATTCGAAGAAAGTGAAGGAAGCGGGACACGACGTTTCAAAAGAAATCCTTAGAGCAAGGAAATTTGTACAAAAAAGACTCGTAAAATTATTTACGGAATGTTTGTGGAAAAGACAGCGTGAACAATGCTGCAATTTGTACATTTCACAAGAAATATTACAAACAAGGCGTAAAAACTGTACGCCAATAAACTTTCTGTCTTTCGTGAACAAGATTTTACTAGTTACTATCCACCTTCCACACGGAGCACGTCCATATCTCACCACTGACTTCTAGTATCAGCCGCACGCAGTTGACGTAAACAAGCGAATGGGCCTGAAGATGACGTTATTACAACCTTGAAACTAGTTGCCAAAATAAAATCGACACCTTAAATGCAGCTGGAGGAATTTCTTCATTTTTAATATAAATTTATACCAGCTGACGTCCCACTGTCCTCCATTTCAACTATGGATGTACGAAAATTTTACTAAGGTTGTGGGTAGCGGTATAGTGAAATCTAGATTCTAATCAGGCAAAGGAGCAATCCGGCTTTAGATGTAAATGTAGTACCTCACACAATTTTCCTTTTCTGAATGAAATTATCTGATGGCGAAATTATTATGAATTCATAAATTTTAAGAAATCTTTTCGCTCAGTTTCAACGGAATCTATAATGAGAGACCTTGAGAAACGAGGCATTGATTCAACACGTTTGTGTACTGGGGCGTTTACACGTCAATGCTGCTGCTTCCATTAGACTTCACCTGCATAATGAGAAGTCAGAACCGAAAGACGTGTCAGGTAAAGACACGAAAGAGGGATACGTGTTAAAGAAACATATCTATACCACCTTCGTTTCATCAGTGGCATCGTGCTGTCACCCTGTGGGATTGATAACGTGCACAACGTAAAAGGGTACGTCTGAGAGTGCGTCTGAACATCAGTCACAGTAAGATTGAAATAATGTGAAACTAATGTATCGAAAACCAAACACTTAACTTTAATAATGAAATCACAGAATCAGTTAATGAGTTTTTTGTATTTATCACAATTGAAATGGCTGTATGGACGGCACAAGAAGTAAACAGAAGAGTAAAAATAGCCTGGGGCGCTTTTGGTAAACGAAATCGAGTTTCCAACACTAAGCTTTTGCTGCGAGTCAAAATAACACTTTACGATCGGAGTATATGTCGTCAGTTTTGAGTTATGACAGTGAGACGTGGACTAACACGTGAAAACGATTCAAATACTGAGGTCTGCTCAGACGGAAGTGGAGAGTTGCCTGTCGGGAGATACTGTGTGACTCGTGGGGAAAAAAAACGAAACAAATCGATTAGAGTAATAGAAACATTTAAAAGTTATCTTTTATTTTGCCGTTTTAGTTGCAGATTTCAAGTATGGAAATGGAAAACGGTCTTAGTGACGTTTCTTCACAAAACGCGTCATCACTGCTACTGTCTTCTCGGCACTCTGTTGCAAGCCCCTGGACTCCTTCCAAGTGTCAAATTATGGAGAAAATGTTGCAAAGATTCATTATTTGACGGCGAAGGGTCTTTGTATCAGGAAGTGCTTCTCAATGGAGTTACAAGTGCCACATGTCAACAGCTCCTTCATTTAGCTTGGTGTAGTTAGAAGAGATAACTCACAAGTTTTTGGTACATGTGCACAGCATTTTGAGCCGCGACGGGGGTTTTGCAGTTATAGAGAAAATGAAGAAAGGTAACCAAGGGCCTTGTTCTGCATGATTTACACAAGGCTTCTGAGTCAGCTAAAGTTAAGGACCTGTTTCATGTGGCTCGAATACATACAACAGACTCCCTTGATTTTAATGATGATGCTGAGACAATGTTGTCACTGCAGGTGTATACGATCGCCAAATCCAGTATGAACAAAGTGCCTCATGCTCATACATTTGAAATAGCTATATAAAAATTCTTAGCCTGAAACAGAAGAATGGAAAATCGTCATTGTATTCGAAAGAGATAGATCCTGTCCCTTACTTTCCCTAAAAGACGAGCCATATTTATCGGTTGCGAAACAGAATGGCCTGTTGACGATGTTGCCATCTGCTTCTCAACAGCACAAGGAGTAAACTTGGCAGCTTTGCAACATCTGATCCCAAGAACGGAGTTGTACAAGAAACAGGGTCGATACTGACAGATTTTTTTAATATTATTCTCTTGTAAAAAATTTGAGAGAAATTGCTATTGTTGACTACTGTTCTACTAGCTAAAACATTACTGCTCTATTTCCCTACTTCAACTGTCACAAATAAAACTTAGTGTCTCAGAATTGCCGGCCGTTGTGGCCGAAAGGTTCTAGGCGCTTCAGTCTGGAACCGCGCGACCGCTGCGGTCACGGGTTCGAATCCTGCCTCGGGCATGGATGTGTGTGATGTTCTTAGGTCAGTCAGGTTTAAGTAGTTCTAAGTTCCAGGGGACTGATGATCTCAGATTTTAAGTCCCATAGTGCTCAGCGCCATTTAAACCATTTGTCTCAGAATTAAAGGCAACTGCAACAAAAACTTCCTTATTGGGACTTAGCACCAGACAGTTTCCAGCTGAGCCATTTCGAGCGTTCTTAATGCTATTTATGTTGTTATTTGCCTCTATATTTTTTGCTGTGATGAAATGGATAGCATAGTTCTGTGGTATCACACCTTCTCATAGTTTTGGCTATTTCGAAGAAGAGATAGTATTATTTTTTATTCTGTTGACAAATGTGAGATTTGGCATTTCGCACCTTTCCCATTTCCACTCTTCATTTATTTTTATATGACCAGTTTCAATCAAATTTGTTCAACTTCAGCTTCACGTAGTTGCGCTCGCTACCCGTCCTATCCATATGGAAATACACCTAGAATCGTACAGTTTCGTAAGTATACGACGGGTAGCTTACGCATTTACGTAGATATGAAGAGGATTAAGTTTGAACGAAACCACGCATATAAGGCGTAACCGAGAGGGCAAAACAAACGATAAATTTTAAGTAAAACCCCGGTTGTGGAATTTCTCGGGACGAACATTTCGGCAACAGTGTAGTAGAGGCGGTACTGATTGTGATGGAAATAAAATGGAAGTGGCTAGGGCACAACCAGGTGAGTGGGTAGTGTACATGGGCTAAAGAAACTCAGTAGTGTATTAAAAAGAGGTAAGAAAATACCGAGATATGGAGGTAATGGAATCTGAGTCGCTGGCAGAAAGCTTAGAGGATACGTACCTCTGACGACTGTACTGCATGAAAAACCCCAGGGGAGACATCTGTCCAGCAGTGGACGTCAAATGATTGCACAAAATGATTGTAGATTGCGAAGAAATCGGTCGTAGGTTCGAATCCTGCCTCGGGCATGGATGTGTGTGATGTCCTTAGATTAGTTAGGTTTAAGTAGTTCTAAGTTCTAGGGGACTGATGACATCAGATGTTGAGTCCCATAGTGCTCAGAGCCATTGAACCATTTTTTGCAAAGAAATCAAGTTTATTTAGTATATCGTTTGACTTTCACCTCTAAGGTAAGGGGAGAAAGAAATTCATTATTAATTTGAAGGTGTGGGAAAATACTGAATTTAAGTCTTTGCATGTATACATTACTCGTGGACGGTGACTGTAAAGTGAAGTGTGTAAATACTGCCTACATGCGCACGTCATTGAGAACTTTCCGCGAATAAAGTTACAGAGATAATAACAATTGCGGAGGCGAGAATTCAAATTCAAATTTGCTAGAATTACCGCCCAGAGGACTTTCTTTTTTTTTCCCTCCCTGTGTAAAGGAATCCGCTGAGAACGAGTTGCGGCGAATAATTGGTTTCCTGGCACACCAGTGCGCTCGCACGTTGCAATTACTCGTAAATTATGGAAATTAGTGTAGCATTATCCTCATTAGGCGCTTCTGTTCCGCAGGCGCTTTTCATTACGGGAACACGTCCTCGGCCGGCCGGCCGGCCCACACGAGCGGTCGGCTCGGTCTGTAACAGTCGTCATCCGCGGCCGTCCACTGTGTCCATCCAAATAACCAACGCGCGCCGGCCTTCCGCCTGCCGCGTATACAGCGCTCTGTGTATGCCGGCCCAAACAGAGGGGGCCAGGGGTAGAACTGACGTCAAACGGCTTTCACTGCACGCGGCGACCCCGCCACTCGCTCAGCACTCACCTCATCTCTCAGAAAGGGAAAAATCCTGAATGATTCTTAGCAGTGCGCAACAGAGCTTCACACAAAAGAAAAATGTAGCCTGAAGTTCGGGACGGAGAAGAGCAAACAAGAGTTTGCGCAAACCTTACGTTGCTGTCAATTATGATAAAAAGTTTGACAATGATACTCAATGGCCGGCCGCGGTGGCCGAGCGGTTCTAGGCGCTTCAGTCCGGAACTACGCGGCTGCTACGTCGCAGGTTCGAATCCTGCCTTGGGCATGGATGTGTGTGATGTCCTTAGGTTAGTTAGGTTTAAGTACACTACTGGCCATTAAAATTGCTACACCACGAAGATTACGTGCTACAGACGCGAAATTTAACCGACAGGAAGAAGATGCTGTGACATGCAAATGATTAGCTTTTCAGAGCATTCACACAAGGTTGGCGCCGGTGGCGACACCTACAACGTGCTGACATGAGGAAAGTTTCCAACCGATTTCTCATACACAAACAGCAGTTGACTGGCGTTGCCTGGTGAAACGTTGTTGTGATGCCTCGTGTAAGGAGGAGAAATGCGTACCATCACGTTTCCGACTTTGATAAAGGTCGGATTGTAGCTTATACCGAATGCGGTTTATCGTATCGCGACATTGATGCTCGCGTTGGTCGAGATCCAATGACTGTTAGCAGAATATGGAATCGGTGGGTTCAGGATGGTAATACGGAAAGCCGTGCTGGATCCCAACGACCTCGTATCACTAGCAGTCGAGATGACAGGCATCTTATCCGCATGGCTGTAAGGGATCGCGCAGCCACGTCTCGATCCCTGAGTCAACAGATGGGGACGTTTGCAAGACAACAACCATCTGCACGAACTGTTCGACGAAGTTTGCAGCAGCATGGACTGTCAGCTCGGAGACCATGGCTGCGGTTACCCTTGTCGCTGCATCACAGACAGGAGCGCCAGCGATGGTGTACTCAACGACGAACCTGGGTGCACGAATGGCAAAACGTCATTTTTTCGGATGAATCCAGATTCTGTTTACAGCATCATGATGGTCGCATCTGTTTTTTGGTGACATCACGGTGAACGCACATGGGAAGCGTGTATTCATCATCGCCTTACTGGCGTATCATCCGGCGTGATGGTATAGGGTGCCATTGGTTACACGTCTCGGTCACCTCTTGTTCTCATTGACGGCACTTTGAACACTGGACATTTCAGATGTGTTACGACCCGTGGCTCTACCCTTCATTCGATCCCTGCGAAACCCTACATTTCAGCAGGATAATGCACAACTGCTGTCCTGGCCAGCACATTCTCCAGATCTCTCACAAATTGAAAACGTCTGGTCAATGGTGGCCAAGCAACTGGCCCGTCACAATACGCCAGTCACTACTCTTGATGAACTGTGGTATCGTGTTGAAGCTGTATGGGCAGCTGTACCTGTACACGCCATCCAAGCTCTGTTTGACTCAATGCCCAGGCGTATCAAGGCCGTTATTACGGCCAGAAGTTGTTGTTCTGGGTACTGATTTCTCAGGATCTATGCACCCAAATTGCGTGAAAATGTAATCACATTTCAGTTCTAGTATAATATATTTGTCCAATGAATACCCGTTTATCATCTGCATTTCTTCTTGGTGTAGCAATTTTAATGGCCAGTAGTGTAATTCTAAGCCTAGGGGACTGATGACCTCAGATATTAAGTCCCATAGTGCTTAGAGCCATTTGAACCATTTTGATACTCAATGCGTACCAGACTTTCTTTGGAGAAAAATACGTCGCATATCTGCAGATAATAGGGAATTGATATTACACAGTTGCTTATGATCTGAAGAGATTGAAATTACTTTCCGCAATGAATTTTTCATTCTGCATCACAGCGCGCTCTGTTTTGAAACATACTGGCAAATTAAAGCTTAATGCGGGACCGGAACTTGAACCTGAAACCTTTCCCTTCGCAGGCGACTCTCTCACCAACTGAGCTACCACTCACGACTCTTGACCAGCCTTCACAGCTTCACTTGTACTAATACCTGTCTCCTGGCACGGGACTCAGTTTTAATCTGCCAAGAAGTTTCAAAAACTGCCTACATTCAGCTGCGGAGTGAAATATTCACTCTGGAGATAAGCTCAGAGTAAATCCAGCAAAGTATGCAGAAGAGATTCTTTGAAGTACAACTAAAGCCGTATGGTCTACTTTACAGTCGTGCCTAGGTAGCTCAATCAATAAGAGAACTACACGTGAACGGCAAGATTCTTAGTTAGAGTTGTGGTCCGGCTCAAAGGTTTCATATGCAGGATGTTTCAGATTGGAAATATTAGGTAGCCAGTAGACACTAGACACACGGTCGAAAGTACGCTAATATTTGTGAACATTCCACACTTACGAGGAGAACACGGCAAGTACCATGATTCGACTTTAAAGAAGCTACGCTCAGTGAAAGACGGGTCAAAATAAGCGAACACATGTCTCTCTTGGATTATCTGTAGACACTCGACCGTATCTGAGAAAACGACCGTCAAAGTTTTCGAGGTAGTTCATACCCTTTTTAGCGCGTAATAACGCAGTGGCATAATGGGCAATGGGGAGCGTAGCTCCGTCAGGGTTTGGCGCTCTGTGTTCGAAACCCGATTACTGTTTTTATTTTTGTTTTTCGTTTTTCTACCCATGTCCGTGGAAGATTATTACATGAATGTTTCCAATGTATGCTGAAACAACGTTGTCCTTATTGGCATACTAATTGCCTGTCTGGTGTATGAATTTAAAAAAAGAACCATAAATGAGTGAGAAAATTATTTGAAAATGATTTTAAGTTAAATTCCCATAGTGTCTCTTGATTTATGGCGCTAGTTTTCGCAAAAATGATCCGGTATGCGCGATTTGCCGTGAAATTATTGCCAACGCGTGAAATCTTCAGCAGTGTTAACGACGTTTCTTCCCCAAGTGACATTCTGACGAAGAAATATCACTACGACAGACCCACCTTCGCGCTGTACTCATAGTAATCGGAATTTCTACGATCGATATCACCAAAGGGAGTGCACCAAATCCTCATCAATAATAAACATAAGAACGTAATATCAGAATTAACATAGAATTGATATGAGAATGAAATATAAGAACATGAGAATTTAAAAAGATTTAACCCCTGAAAATACCGAATACTCGTATATTATATAATAAATGTATGACATTGTGAAATGATGTTACAGTTTTGCAGTTAATAGCCCTTGTATCCCCTAATTTGATGATAAACGTTCGTGTAGTAATCTTCTAAAGACATGGGTAGATAAACGAAAAAATAGAAACAATAATCGGGTTTTGAACATGGAGAGCGAAAGTGTGAAGCCGCGAAGCTACCCACTGTGCCAAACCTTTGGGTGAACTTAGTGGCTCGTAAAATGCATATAAATTACCACAGAGAGACTGGCCGAATGAATCGAATGTATATAATGGTGTATCAGTAAGGCCCAAATAATAAATTCAGAGGGATCGTACGCTGTGTCCTGCATTGAAATAATGAGCTACAGTCATGAATAGTTAAGTAACTGTGCTGGCGTAAGATATCGCCAGCACACCCCTCTGCAAAGACGAAGCGAAGATCGAGTAGTGGGCGCTGGATCAGGCGCGGCTATCACAAGAGAGGCCAGAGGCACACTGACAAGCAACAAGCCGCCAAAGCCCTCTCAACAGCAAGTACTTAAGCCGCCGCCACTGACCGCTCACTCTCCCAGTTGGCGCCTGTCAGTTCACATCGCAGGTTACAACAGTACACAGCGACCAGATTAGAGGCTATAGCGGGCCCAGCACTGAGACTCAAGTTCGTAATAGCAAGATTACCGATACTGTCTGCAAGAGGACTATTACGGATGACCTAGATCCACAGAACATGGACTCTATTCCAGTTAAGTAAATATTCACGTAAATAAAGAACCGTATTAATCCACGTGTGCATTTGTGTTTTAGAAGGAGGATATCGTCCACCCGTAACACCATCCTCTCCCTTGCTTCCTTACGGTACAAGATTCAACTGTAAACCGCTGATCTGTTATGCTATGCTGCATTACATGAATGTTTATGCCCTTGTATATAACTGAAAAATAGATTTGACCTCAAAAACGAACGAAATAGCGACAGGCACCCACACTTATTACAGGGTGTTTATAAATGAATATCGGGGTTTTAAGGGTTTATAATATTTATTACATTAAACTTACAGTTATAAATGATATGTCAAATGAAAGAGCAACTCAAACAGTTTTACCAAGAACCTTATGAATGTTCACTGGCATAGCGAAGTACGCGACTGGTTGAACTTCACTGTACCCAAGCGCTGGATAGGCCGCAAGGGGGCTTTGTATGGCCTCCACGTTCACCCGACCGAACGCCATGCGATTTTTTCTTTCGGGGCTTCATCAATGATCGTGTGTACGTGCCTCCGCTACCAGCTGACCTCCCTGAATTAAGAAACCGGATTGAACTAGCTGTTGTTACAATCACTGAAGACATACTTATTAACGTTTTGGAAGAACTCGGCTATAGACTTGATGTGTGCCGTGTGACAAATGGTGCTCACATTGAACAGTTATGAGGTTCTTGGTAAAACTGTTTGAGCTGCACTTTCATTTGACATATCATTTATAACTGTAAGTTTAATATAATAAATATTATGAAGCGTTAAAACCCTTATATTCATTTATAAACACTCTGTATAAACAAAACGGTAATGACTATTCATAGTTACTTCTGTTAGGACTATTCATAGTTAGTTCTGTTAGCCACTAGTAGGTAACCATTCATCAAAAATCAGTCCAAAAGTTATATAATATGTTTACTTTCAGTTTATAACCTAAAGCTGCATTTAGACTAGAAAAGAGTAGTTAATCAAACGCTTCATTAAACCACTGAGATCATGATTTAATTTGAAAGAGAAATTTCCACGTGCTATTAAAAATGTGGGGCCATCTATCTTCCAAAACCATCAGCATAGCACAATAGCATTCACTTACCTACCTTTCTGCACCTGTAATCTGTCACATCCAAAGAACGGGGTATTTATCATTAATGGACTGCAGTATCAGGATAGGGCTGACTCATTTAACTATTCATACCACAGCTAAACAATGATATGACGATGCCTGTACCAACAGCTCTTTACAAGATGCCAACACGGAAGCATCGAACTATTTTACATGAATGACTAAGGTTGAGCAAAATAATTCGGAAAATTTTACGAATAACTTTTATATTGCTCTCAAAACAGTTCAGACAAATCACAAAAACTACATGGGTTCTCAACATTTGTAACATGAACTGATATTCCAGAAAATGCCACAAATTACATACCTTGCAGGTACGTGTTTCAGCAAAACTTACAACCAGTTATAAAACAAAAGAGGATGAAAAGATTCAATGTGTAATGAAACTGACAGAACAGATACTACTCGAGCCTCCTAAATCAGTTTCCATTATGCGAAAGGAGAACAATCTATGAATCACCAAGCGTAAGGCTACCACTTCACGTTACAATTCACTGCAAGTTCTGGGCTTGGAATTGTAGCAAAATAATTCTGCAAATATTTAGAACACATGACTGAAAAAAGTACACCTCGTCTACTAGTCATCATGACAAATAATTGTAAAGATCTCATTCAGAATCATCATCGTTGCAGGACCCGAAATGCAACACAACGAAGCCGTGAATGCCCATAAGCCGATAGTGAAAAAAGAAACCAGGACAGAACGGTACAGCATTCCTATGTGTGGTTCTGATACAGACACGACAGATTTCTCACGCGACTGCATAGAACTGAAGATGATCCAGAGAGATCGAAACTTAAACTAGTCGTATAGTAACAAAAAATTATGTACAAATGGTACTGAAAAATAAAAAGTATATACTTTTTTAAATGCCGAGTGTCAATTCTAGCCTCGTGGGTAGGCACCCGTAAACGTTCCCTGGTGGCCCACCAAAATCAATAGACACACATAGAGATAATCCAAAGAGTTTGGCTCCACTAAACAAAGCTGACCATAGAATGAATTTGTAAAACATTGCAATTTTAGAAAACAGTAATATTGTGAACAAAAATGAAAGTGCAACTGAACAGGCAACTTCCAAAATGCCGTAGATTTAATTCCATGAGAGCCCTTTGTCAAATGACTCGAAGAGTTGGTGTTTCACCACTCTCAGCCAGTGAAGAGTCGTAAACGATGCGGAACGTGAAAACAGTGCTAAGATGGCTCGTCGATCTCCAAGCGTGTAATGTTTCTATCTGAGTTCGAAAGGGCGGGATGACCGGGATCTAGGATGTGGGTGTCCCATTTCATAAAATTTTGGATCATTCAGCGTCTGTTGCTACAACTACAATCCGCGTGTACATATCGACCACAAAATATGACCACCATCTTGTCCGCTATGGATAATAGTCTACAGTATACCATTGCGTCAATTCCCGACACCTCGACTCCATGCAAGCATCTGTTACAATATGCGGATTGAAAGCTGTCTATAGATACGCCCCAGCATTCATCTGTAATTTGTAGTAAGTCCCTCTGAGTCAACACCACAACACCATTCGTGTTTGAACAGATGACAGAGCGCTTATTTCAGTAGCTGCCTTTGGTCCGTTTCCCGGCTCTGTCTCCAGTAGAGTCTTCAATTTAAAACTGTTTCGTTGATAACTGCACACCTCTCTTTGTCTGGATCCTTACGTGATATGACGTCACGATTTCTGACACACAAACTGCCCACATTCTGGCATGGCAGAGACTGTTTTCCGGGACTTGGCGATATGCAGTTTTTTCTAGGATGAGCTGTTAACTTGAGGTTAGGTTATCAAGGTAGTACTTATAACTGATCGCTACCTAGACAGGTGATATGTACATGTCTCTTTTCATTTCCTGTTCAAGGAAAATTTCACGCGATTTTGTTCTTGAATTGGTTTTCGTGCTGATCATATACTGATGAGCCAAAACGTATGACCAGTGCCCACCGTGAGATTGAATGCCGCATGATATGGATGTAATCAGACTTACTAAGAAATGTTACTTGAAATCGCAGTTCAAGTTAGCTTTGGAGTGATCTTTAAAACGACGATCCACCTTGCAACGTAAGTAGTGGGACTGCTACGTGCAGTGATAAAATGTAGAGCTTTCGTAAGAGCACAGGTTCATACTGTCCTGTGATGAAGGTATACATATTAATGGCTAACATGGTGACTACGTCTGAATTCATGCATCTCTGAGCGACTGAAGAGACACACGTGCCGTGAAATATACCAGCCTATCTGAACATCAATGTAGAGAGGGCAATCTGAATATCGGTCGCCACCACAGACAGATTTTAAAGCTAAAGTTATCGCACCTCTTGGCAGCTCTGCATGTCCCTCTCTTTAGCCGACTCAAACTGAGAAACAATGTGCTGCTGAACTGATGTGAGACACCTTGACTACTGTCAGAAGACTTTAACCAAAATCGAAAATGACGGACTCAATTTTGACAGACGTCTTGTCCAGCACAGACTAGCTATTGCCATACACACAGCAACCACCACCTGGAGAGGTGCTACCATATCAAATGCGCATTGTGTACGTCTCAAGTCACAGCCTGTTAAGGAATTCACTAATATAATTGAGTAAAAGACCACTCGTTCATATTCTTATGTTTGCCGCAAAGTAATTAAAAACTAACATCTTGGATAGTGGCTCTGAAGTAATTATTAATAGTTCAGAGAAACGTATTATGTAAATACTATGCGTGACCTGTGGTTCAAAAGAGGTAGTTTGTTAGGAAATAAAAGTATTTGTGATGTACTTCAGTTTCATTCCAGCAACTGGTAACCTAATCTTTCAGTTTTATTAAATTCGAAAGTGTCCGTCAAGTGTATTAACTTACTTAGCCTGTAAGATTGTTATTCTCACAGTTAAATCTACACTCCTGGAAATGGAAAAAAGAACACATTGACACCGGTGTGTCAGACCCACCATACTTGCTCCAGACACTGCGAGAGGGCTGTACAAGCAATGATCACACGCACGGCACAGCGGACACACCAGGAACCGCGGTGTTGGCCGTCGAATGGCGCTAGCTGCGCAGCATTTGTGCACCGCCGCCGTCAGTGTCAGCCAGTTTGCCGTGGCATACGGAGCTCCATCGCAGTCTTTAACACTGGTAGCATGCCGCGACAGCGTGGACGTGAACCGTATGTGCAGTTGACGGACTTTGAGCGAGGGCGTATAGTGGGCATGCGGGAGGCCGGGTGGACGTACCGCCGAATTGCTCAACACGTGGGGCGTGAGGTCTCCACAGTACATCGATGTTGTCGCCAGTGGTCGGCGGAAGGTGCACGTGCCCGTCGACCTGGGACCGGACAGCAGCGACGCACGGATGCACGCCAAGACCGTAGGATCCTACGCAGTGCCGTAGGGGACCGCACCGCCACTTCCCAGCAAATTAGGGACACTGTTGCTCCTGGGGTATCGGCGAGGACCATTCGCAACCGTCTCCATGAAGCTGGGCTACGGTCCCGCACACCGTTAGGCCGTCTTCCGCTCACGCCCCAACATCGTGCAGCCCGCCTCCAGTGGTGTCGCGACAGGCGTGAATGGAGGGACGAATGGAGACGTGTCGTCTTCAGCGATGACAGTCGCTTCTGCCTTGGTGCCAATGATGGTCGTATGCGTGTTTGGCGCCGTGCAGGTGAGCGCCACAATCAGGACTGCATACGACCGAGGCACACAGGGCCAACACCCGGCATCATGGTGTGGGGAGCGATCTCCTACACTGGCCTTACACCACTGGTGATCGTCGAGGGGACACTGAATAGTGCACGGTACATCCAAACCGTCATCGAACCCATCGTTCTACCATTCCTAGACCGGCAAGGGAACTTGCTGTTCCAACAGGACAATGCACGTCCGCATGTATCCCGTGCCACCCAACGTGCTCTAGAAGGTGTAAGTCAACTACCCTGGCCAGCAAGATCTCCGGATCTGTCCCCCATTGAGCATGTTTGGGACTGGATGAAGCGTCGTCTCACGCGGTCTGCACGTCCAGCACGAACGCTGGTCCAACTGAGGCGCCAGGTGGAAATGGCATGGCAAGCCGTTCCACAGGACTACATCCAGCATCTCTACGATCGTCTCCATGGGAGAATAGCAGCCTGCATTGCTGCGAACGGTGGATATACACTGTACTAGTGCCGACATTGTGCATGCTCTGTTGCCTGTGTCTATGTACCTGTGGTTCTGTCAGTGTGATCATGTGATGTATCTGACCCCAGGAATGTGTCAATAAAGTTTCCCCTTCCTGGGACAATGAATTCACGGTGTTCTTATTTCAATTTCCAGGAGTGTATTATTTGTAATTAACGAATGTAATTAGATGTAAATTAGCACTGCATTTTTTTTGTAAACTGAAGGAATTGATGAAATAATAATAATAATCATTATCATCAGCGTTCTGCGAAAAGGCAGGTTTTCACATGGTAGTTCTCCAGGCTGTCCGGTCTTCTGCCATCCTCTTCAGGTCTGCATAATTTCCTCTTCCCTTTATGTCGTCTGTCATCTTCTTTCTCCTTCTTCCTCTCAGTCTTCTCTCACAAACCAGTCCTTCCAAAGCTTCTGCTAGCAAGCACTCCCTTCTCAATTAATGTCCCAACCAGTTCTTTTTCCTTTCTCTTACAACCTTCAGCAGACGTCTTCTCTCACCAACCCTTTCCAATACTCTTTCATTACTCACTCTTTCCATCCAACTTATTCTCTCCATTCTCCTCCACATCCACATCTCAAATGCTTCTAACCTTTTTTCATCCTCTAGTCTCAGCGTCCATGTTTTGGCCCCATATAGTGCCACACTCCAGACAAAACATTTGCCAAGCCTTTTCCTTAGTCCTTTATCTAATTTGCCATATAAGAGTCTCCTCTTTCTGTTGAATGCCTCCTTCGCTATGGCAATTCGAGTTTTCACCTCCTGGTGACATCTCAAGTCTTCAGTTATTGTGCTTCCGAGATCAGTACAAGACGCAGACAGTCCAAAATTAAAATAGGACAATCTACCATTAGTCAAATAAGTGAATTTAAATATCTCGGAAGCACTGAATAATGCACCCACATAATTTTAAACAACATTCGATTATGCTAGACTGGTGACCAAGAGCAAACATTTTCATTCTCAAATTAGTTAATGAACTTTTAAGTAAATGAATATAATAAACAATTATGTTGTCCTTTCCTGGGCGGCGAGATGTTCAGTGAGGCGTAATCCCAAAGTGCTGCACCCCGCCAAGTGTCTGTGCTGCATCATGTGCGTTTGGGCAAACATAAACACGAGTTAATTAGCGAAACCGCCCGCTCTCCCTCTAACCTCGCCCTCAGAAGGGAAGGGAACGCGCGTCCCTCGAGTACACACAGCCTCCCCAGGGTCCACGCGCCCACCGCAGGGCGTGGCCTGTTTGCGTCACCATATTAATAGTGGCGGGAAAGCGCTCACCTGTGATGCAGGCCGAGTCCTTTCGCACCCGTCCAACATGCGTCATAGGTCGCGCGAATACGAGTACATGAGCACACAGTCTATTCGAGGGACGTTCCCGTATCACACGACAGTAAGTCTTTAAATTACAAAAGCATTAGCTTTAGAATCGTATCCGTTACTCAAAAAGGCCATAAATGAGATAATTGTAACCGTATGACACTATTCTATTCGCCACGCTTTTAATAAATCCGTGATCGACTGCGACAAATCGATTTATTACAAATCGGTTGCTTCAGATGAAAACTGCTTCGTTCGTCACAACCTAGATTCTACGTAATAAAATGGAATTCTGATGCAACGTAAGAAAGTCGGCCACTACACAAAACTGCTTGAAATTATCCGTGCCATTCCGTACCGACTTCCTACATTTATATATATTGTATCAACTTCGTGTCCTTTAGAAATTGTCTCCAGCTTAATTAACACGTGTTGGACGTCAGAACCACCTCTTCCTCGCAGAGACACAATACGTTTTGTGGGGGATCCTTCCATCAGTTCACTCCGCAAAGCACGATACAAGAAAGCTGCTCATTTTAATTTTTATGCTTTTTTAGAAAAGCCTTTTGAAGCAAATGATGTATTTCCGAGGTCAAAATACCTAGATTATGTTACGTACTGATACTTGAAGTTCTTAATTAATTTTTAACATCGCTGAAGAGTAGTCCATATCTTTCGTAATACTTTGCTTAGACGAAATCCAAATTCAGTTTTAAACCTCTGCTCAAACGGAATCGTTTGATATACATCACGATGATTTTTTTAGGTTTTTTTGTTTTTGTATGCTTTTCGACCTTTCCTCCTGTCTTTCAACATGATTCAAATATATTTGCATGCGATAGAAACGGCAACTTGTGTGGGACTCCCAGTGTCATTTTAAATTCACTAAACTATCGATATAACTGGCCATCAGCATAACTTAAAATTGCGCAAAACCGATTGTTGGTAGCGCGTTTTGTGCGTTTCGTGCCCTTGGTCCACGAAACTTTTTTGATCCCTACTTTTCGTCCAGAGTTGCGTTGGACAACTTCCGGTTCCATTGAGTCTAGCCGACTGACTGGTCATACATCAGAGGGTGACTATGAAAAGGGGACGTGATGAAGTTAGGTAATGCTCATCTCTCAAGACCTTCTACAAACACGACGTCATTTTGACTTCACACTCAATATCGACAACTGCAGGAATTGCTATCGATTTTGTGACAAGGATGAATATTATTTCTCCTCGTTTCATTCGTTGCCATTTAAGCTGCCCTCTTACGTTCCTGCCTAACTCCACACCAGGCCCTCTCCACATATTCGGAAATTAAGAGCCAGCTATTTGTGAGAAGAAAGAATGTGAATTTTATTGCTGCTCGTTTCAGTCGCAGCAGTTTAAGCTGTGCACATAGGTTCCTGTCGTTCTCTAATCTTTCGGAAATGTAAATAGCGCTGAATATTGCAGAACATATTTGTATTACATTCATAAGAAAGTTCAAAAGATGGAAAAACATATTAACGTGCAGCAGGATGCGAATCCACATCCTTCGATTTGATAAACCACGACACTATCCCTTGGCCACATGAATTTTAGCTCCTGTCTTCGTTATTACAGCATTTCTTGAAGATTTATACCGTTCATGCGTTATTAACTGACATTTAATGATAGTTGCGATGCGCTTGTGAAATATTTTCAACAGGCCGTTGTAGCCGTTTTTCTTGAATGCAAACATTGACATACTTTTTTATCACATAGCAATTCTTGCATTTAAATGGTTCTTGAAATGAGATTCATATCTTTAATATGCAACACAACTTCAGCGAACAGAGACGAAACAAGACCACACCGAGCAGAGCAATAACCATAACAGCTACTATACACAGACTGTCCCACGTGACAATAACTTCTTACGGGTAGCATTCACTTCACGCTAGATGAGAACCCTACGTCATAATGACGTAACACTACGTCATCGAGACGTAAATAAACCTAAATCGATTACATGAGTACGTATATCGATCTTTATAGTTGTATCATAGAGGTAGCACCGATAACGTGAAAGCTAGATGTAAATAAACGAAGTGACAGCAGTTGTATGGTATGCTCATACCAGTTGAACTACTTTTTAAGCTGTAATCCCGGCAATTTTGGATGTTATTGTGTGTTTCTTGAATGTAATGAATGTCTGAACGAAGGAACCATAACGAAAGTAAGAAAAGAAACTCTTGTAGTCATTTTTTTAAATCCGATGAATCGTCCATAAATCATGTGGACAGAAACGTGAAATAATTAATTATTAAGCTCTAATCCCAAGAATGTGGGGTGTTATTATGTGTTTCATGAACATAACAAATAACTGAACGAAGTAACCATAACGAGAGTAAAACAAAGCGAGTAGTGATTTTCTAAAAAATCCGATTAACTGCGCATAAATCACGCAGATAGAAACGTGAAATAGGGAGAAATTGAATTGTTTCGTATTTTTATAAAAGCCAATGGATTGTACATAAGTCTTCTGGGCAGAAACGTTAAACCAACTTAACGTTAATCCAACTTAACTTACGACCAAAGATCGTAAGACACCAAAGACAATTTCCAAAGAAGTTACAATGAGATCTACTGTTACATTAATTTTACACATGAGAAAAATAGAGATTCGTGCAATATTGTCAAATATAAATAGTATTAACATTAATAATTCTTTTGATTCAATTTGAAGTTAAGTATAAAAATAAATGTATGACTAGTTTTTTAGACTGCGCTTACCGAATATTTTCATAGCCATCCAACAGGATAAAGAAATGGAAAGGATAAAGAAATGCAAGTATTGGATAAATACAATAAACAAAAAGATACCTTGTAAAAGCAGAGAATTACGCAAATATAGACCAAAGATGGTATCAGATGATTCATTAACAGTGAGAGTGGCATCGATAGAATCAATTTAGAAAAGGGAAAATTACGCTTAGGTTGTGACACACATCTTTATTATATAATCCAATGCTAACTATCCCCAAGCACACAAACAAATAACAGCACTCACGAAGACTGCTAATATCAATATGCATGTAATAAGATAACAGAAAAAGATAAAATATTATATTTATTATTAATATAGGATGTCAAGAATACCTAACGCATGCAAGTGCTAAAAGAATTTAACGTAGATGGATACTATTTGCATCCATATTTTACTGTAAAACATCATTAAACAAGGAATATAGTTTTAGTTCACTCTTTGAAATCACTGGAAGAATTATTTAAATGAACTTGTAACAACGTTGTAATCATTCATACTAATTCACGAACACAAAAGCTGACGTTATGTAACTAATCATCTCAAATACATAATTGCAAGAGGAGAGCTCGCTAGCTGTTATAATGTTCAGCGAAAGAAACTTAGCTGAGTCCCGGTGCCATGTTAGCGCTCTCCAAACATATTCAAGTTATGCTCTGAACAGCCAAAGAAACTTGAACACCTGCCTAATATCGTGTAGGGCCCCTGCGAGCAAGCAGGAGTGCCGCAACACGACATGTTATGGACTCGACTAATGGGTTCAAATGGCTCTGAGCACTATGGGACTTAACATGTGAGGTCATCAGTCCCCTAGAACTTAGAACTACTTAAACCTAACTAACCTAAGGACATCACACGCATCCATGCCCGAGGCAGGATTCGAACCTGCGACCGTAGCAGTCACGCGGTTCCGGACTGAAGTGCCTAGAACCGCACGGCCACCGCGGCCGGCCGACTCGACTAATGTCCGAAGTAGTGCTGGAGGGAACTGACACCATGAATCCTGCAGGGCTGTCCATAAATCCGTAAGAGTACGCGGGGGTGGAGATTCACATTCCAACGCATCTCAGATATGCTCAATAATGTTTATGTCTTGGGAGTTTGGTGACCAACGGAAGTGATTAAACTCAGAAGAGTATTTCTAGAGCCACTCTGGAGCAATTATGGACGTATGGGGTGTCGCACTGTCCTGCTGGAATCGCCCAAGTCCGTCTGAATGTACAATGGATATGGATGGGTGCAGGTGATCAGACAGGATGCTTATGTGCGTGTCACTTGTCGAGTCGTATCTAGACGTATCTGGGGTCCCATATCGTTCCAACTGCACACTGCCCCAACAGAGTCTCCACCAGCTTGAACAGCTCCCTGATGACATGCAGGGTCCATGGATTCATACGGTTGTCTCCACACCCGTGCACGATAGAATTTGAAGCGAGACTCATCCGGCCAGGCAACATGTTTCCAGTCATCAAGAGTCTAATGTCGGTGTTGACAGGCCCAGGCGATGCGTAAAGCTTTGTGTCGTGGTGTCATCAAGGGAACACGAGTGGGCCTTCGGCTATATCGATTGTGTTTCATTGAATGGTTCGCACGCTGACACTTTTTGATGGCCCACACTGAAATCTGCAGCAGTTTGCGAAGGGTTGCACTTCTGTCACGTTGAACAATTCCCTTCAGTCGTCGTTGCTCCCGTTCTTGCACGATCTTCTGGCCGCAGACTTGTCGGAGATTTGATGTTTTGCCAGATTCCTGATATTCACGGCACACTCGTGCAATGGTTGTACGGGAAAATCCCCATTTCATCGCTACCTCGGAGATGCTGTGTCTCATGGCTCGTGCGCCGTCCGGGTCGACAAGCAACAATCAGTCCATGACTGCCGTCGTGCCATCGTTATCCGAAACCCTCGCTAGTTGTCGATATAAATCTAAATCTCTCGCAGATTATTATCCAAACTAAACCTTGTTAAACGTTATCGACCATACCACGTAATCTTTTTAAAAATTAAATACACGAACATAAAAGAAATAAAATCCGTTCAGTTTCTGACAGTTACAGCGGATACACAAGTTGTGATAAATTACGTTTTGACAAATCTTCACAGGCTGATCGCGGAAAACTCGGCCTGACAACGGCCAGTCCACAGGAGAAGATGCCTCTTGTCTCATGTGCAGAACTGATATTCGCATATTGTACACTGTTAAAGAAAAAGAAATGTAAATGTACGTTCTCAAAAAACGTAATCTAGAGAGATTGTCAATGACTTAGTCTATGGTGTTTTGGCGAACAGTAAACTGCTATATCTGCCAAGCTGTCAACGGCACTGAAAGAAATATATTTCATTACACAGAAAGTAAATGGTTATTAGGGGGTGAATGGTTATCTGGAAAGTGATTTGCAAACAGGAGCCGGTCGGAGTGGCCATGCGGTTCTAGGCGCTACATTCTGGAGCCGAGCGACCGCTACGGTTGCAGGTTCGAATCCTGCCTCGGGCATGGATGTGTGTGATGTCCTTAGGATAGTTAGGTTTAATTAGTTCTAAGTTCTAGGCGACTGATGACCTCATAAGTTAAGTCGCATAGTGCTCAGAACCATATTTTTGCAAACAGGAACGGGGAAAGTTACCCAATGTGCAACTCCACAGACTACTGTAAGTTTCATGTGCCACAAAATTTTTCTGGCTCGCCATCAAATTTAATTAAAATTGGGAAAATTTAATATAATAATTGATGTAATCACTGCATTGAGAAGCATAACCAATATATTAATATTAATGAAGAGATCCAAGTGGGAACAACGTAAGTATAAACGTTAAATCAAATAATTCGGAGCATGCAGGAGCTTAAGCTTCAACAAGAAGAAAAAGATAGTCAGACCAAAGTCTACAAATATCAGGCCTGCCTTTTGCGCTTCAGAAACGCTCGGTGGGATGTATTAAAAATAATTTTGCAAAAGGGGACGGGTTTGTCTGAGAAACATCAGTCACATTTAACATAGTTTATTAAAATAGATCATCATATTAAAAATTCGCAAAATAATTCTAAACTATGAACTGTCGTTGCCTGTTATTTAGTTAATTAACTCACTTATATTATTATTATATTGAGTGCCGAGGTACACTGCGGTGATAAATAAAAGGGAAGTGGTGATAAATGAAAAGACGCGCATGTAAACAGGTCACACAAAAAAACACAATTCACACATGCAGGAATAGAGACAAAAACAATTTTGCCCATCACAATAATTTAAAGGCTCAGATGTTCATCCCTACCGATGAGATTCTATTATTGTGAATAAGAACATTATAGAACACTTTCCGACAAAGAAATTTATCTGCGTCACCTTGTACATGAAACAATGGTATGCTTGAGTGAAACACCCGCAAATGCCATGAATATTCATGAACAAAGCAAAATTACTTGAACTTGTGAAAACTTCAAAAACACAGATGTAATACCAATAAAATATCATGCGGAATTAAGAATATAACTTGTTTAGGATGGTACTGAAATTACACGCTGTGAAATCACCACCACGTGGCACGAAGAAAGTTACACAATCTTAAAACTGAAACGAAATGAAAAGTAGAAGAAATAAAACACATAAATTTCACACACATTCCAGTTAAAAGAAGTCAGAAAACTGGATTTTAAACCTGTGCTGTAATAACGAACTACCTACACCACGTGTTCTGCTTACACAAAGCGAGAACTGGAAAAACTCACTACCTACGGAAAAAAATTCTCTAAAAAATGTAAGAATTTGTACGCCGAACTTCAAAATGAACTAGCAGACCAAGTGCGTACATTAGTTGGAATAGCTACACACCATCGCACATTAACACACTCAACAGCGCCGAGTCGCTCTTTAGAGTACCGTCTTCACTCACCGAATGTCCAGTTCCGAGTGACGAGAGCTTGCTCTCTCTGCAACGAACTTCCCCCACGTACCCGGGAGAGACGAGAGGGGTCCTTTCCGCCACTAACTTAACTACTGTCAAATGATTACCGAAAGGGTACAAATCCGTTTGTCTTGACTGAGAAAGCTTCGCTGACTACACTGTCGCTACCACAGCAGACAACCAGATACTGTACTGCTACCATATATAAGACAAATTCAATATACACACTCACTCATTCATACATATGATAAAGAGAGAAAGGAAATTTGGGAGCACAAAATGTAGATAATGTAAATAGGATTAGATGCTTTCTGGAAAAATTGATACTTTAATGTAATTGTGAACCACTGAATGGGGACAAACACGAAATACAAAACTAAATTACAAGTAATTGAGTGTGACAGCGCAAAATAGTAGTTGTAGTAGTAGTAGTAGTAGTAGTAGCAGTAGCAGTAGTAGTGGCTGCTTTATTCAACCGTAGATCTCTTTTCACAAGGATATAGGACATGTCAAAGTATTAACAAGTTTAGACCAATTTAATAAGCTAATTCGTATACACATACATTTACAGACTTCTAGTTAGAGACAGTCATTAGATTTACTCCCGGTATACAGTACTTTTTTTTTACAAATAACTAATTAAATAATGTAATGCCACACTGTTTACTCATATCTCTCTATCAGTCACTGCACACACTAGACACACATGGTTTCATAACACTTCACTCACTACACACTCAAAAAAACACACACACACACACACACACACGCACACTGGTGATCTCTGGGCCATTTTCTGTACCACGACTTCTCATGTGTTATCCTGAAACACTGAGTCGGCATCCCTCTATAATGGATGCTGAGCTCAAGAAGAGGAAGAGGTGTTAGTACTGTGCAATGCATAGCTTGGGGGTACGTTTCTCTAGAAAAGGAAAAAAGAAGGAAAAAACATAGTGTGAAGGTGTTGTGGAATGTTGGATGTTTTATAATCAGTATTATTTATTTGTATAACTTTTTTTCAGCAAACCCCTAAACTGTTTTATCTAAGTACTCCTTCAATGTATAAAATGTATTGCACAACAGTTGCTTTTTAGCTGCCTTTTTAAATAAGTGTATTTTTGAAATTTCTTTTATCTCTTTTGGTAATTTATGGTACAGATTTATTCCATGGTAGAAAATGCTGTTTTGAGTTTTATGTTTATTTTTTCTTGGCAAATGTAAGTTGAGTCTAGCTCTTGTTCCATAGTCAGGGACAGAACTGTTTGTGCAGTACTTACTAATGTTATTTCTGACGTGTACAACTGACTGTAAGTGTATTCACATGGAGTAGTTAAAATCCCCAGTGTTTTAAACAGATCTTTAGAATGAGCTCGACTACCATTTTTTGTCACGATTCTTATGGCTCTTTTCTGTAGTTTGAAAATTGTGTTCATATTTTGTGCACTTGTTCCCCAAAAAAGAATGCCATAGCTAAGAATTGAGTGTACATATGAATAGTGTAGTACTAAAAGACACAGCATGTTACGTACTGATGATAGGATTCTAAGGGCCTAACATGCTGATGACATTCTGTTTGCAAGTACCTTTGTGTATTCATACCACTTCAACTGAGAATCAGTATTCATTCCTAGAAATTTTTCATTTGTTACACAGTCTGTAGAGGTGCCGTCTACATTTAATTTAACATAGCCATTTTCCCTCTTCAGACTGAAATTCATAGCATTAGTTTTCTTGATGTTCAATGTCACTTTATTGTTTATTGACCAATCGTAAACTTCCTTGAAAGCTTCATTTGCTTTCTCTGCAAGAAGTTCTCTTGTTTTCTCAGTGACTAAAATATTGCTGTCATCAGCGAAGAGAATTTTTGCAACATGAGGAACACTACTGGGAAAGTCATTGATGTATACCAGGAATAGTAGTGGTCTTAACATTCTACCTTGCAGAACCCCCATATTAATGTATTTCGGTTCTGATAAGTGTTTTACTAAATGTTTATATCTATTTGAAGTATGTGTCATCTCTACTCTTTGTACCCTATCTGCTAGGTATACAATTTATACACTATGATAATTTATATAGCATTAATAGTTATATAGTAATAATTTATATAGTATGAAACGAATCTAACAGAGACGTTTCAAAAGTTTTGTATATTGTGCGTGTCATTTACTGTACCCGACAAGTGAAACAAAAGTTTTTAAATACTTCACAGAAAAAAGATTGGAAGAAACTCTCTAGAGAACGAATTTTACGTAAACTTATATTACCTGAGAAATAATTTTGTAGCGATTAAACCAATTTTAACAAAGACAGGAACTGAATGGTGAAAATGAAATGAAATGTCGTGTGGCTAGGGCCTCCCGTCGGGTACACCATTCGCCTGGTGCAGGTCTTTCGAGTTGACACCACTTCGGCTACCTGCGCGTCGATAGGGATGAAATGATTATGATTAGGACAACACAACACCCACTCCCTGAGCGGAGAAAATCTCCGACCCAGCCGGGAGTCGAACCCGACCCTTAGGATTGACATTCTGTCACGCTGACCACTCAGCTACCGGGGGCGGACAATTGTATGGTGCACGTTATATATTCTTACCTACTAATTTTTACTAGGGTAATGTAAAGTCTGCAACCTGTTATAAAATTTGCATAAGCCAGAATTCAGTGTAACACTTGGGTTGCAATATATGACCTAGGAACTTCTTTCGAGGACCAAGTTACAGAATCGTTGTACGTACTACGGTCGCACAGCTACGGAAAAGCGGATATGATGAAAAGAACGTTTTGAACGATAAGAGTTTTCCTCCTCCCATTAGCTCACTTCAGAACGAGACTAAGAAGAACTTGTGATGATAGCTGAAGAGAATAGGTCGGAAATATAGCTACGAAGACAGGTTACGGAAATAGCCCTATTTAGTGGCCACTAAAGAATCGACGCAGTGAACAAGATGACGAGATTTTGCATCTTGTACCGTTGCATTTTCCCATTTATTGCTTTTGCATTGTGGCGGTTGGTGGTGGCATACTAGGACGTAGCACTACATATTGCATCCCACCCCCATCCCCCCCCCCTTTCCCCGTAGGGCCGTCTCTGTGTTGTGTGGATGCGTGTTTGCAGAATGTAGTGAGAGTGCCTCCTCATACGTTCTAACCTTACGAGACTCATGTTCTCAGTAGACGTCACGTTAAACCAATGGACACCCACGCGAACAGTGCGTAAGCAACGGTCAGTTCTGGTGAAGTATGGGACAATTGGCATTCGAGTAGGAAAGCACGGCATCCGAGCCGGCAAGCATCCGACTGAAAGCAGCACCTCTAGACTGGGGGGGGGGGGGGGGGGCGAAAGGCCACGCGGAGGCGGAGTCGGCCGCTATCGGATGTCATCCACTTCCGTGTCGCCGTGACGCCGCGCCGCCGGGTCAAGTTCGCTCGTGACGTCACCAAGTGGAGCTGTGGCCTCCGCTTCCAAGAGCGCCGCGGTTCCCGAGCCCTTCCGTGGAACCTAATTTCCCTCACAGTTCTCAGCCGTCAGTAAGCCAGAAATCGACAGTGTTGTGTTCGCACACTGCAGTAAGCCGAATACTGGATCGGAGAATCAAACCTCATTGCGTAAAAAAGTGTGACGCTGTTTGTTGGGGCTGCCATATTTGCGAGAGGCATTCAGAGTTGTTTATATACTCTTTTCATCATAAGAATAGACCCGATGTAAACAAACACATACGTGATGATCGGTCAGAGGCCTTAGCACACATATACTGGCGTTGTTACGCTCTAGGAAGTAATATACGAGGTGCATTCAAGTTCTAAGGCCTCCGATTTTTTTTCTAATTAACTACTCACCCGAAATCGATGAAACTGGCTTCACTTCTCGACGTAATCGCCCTGCAGACGTACACATTTTTCACAACGCTGACGCCATGATTCCATGGCAGCGGCGAAGGCTTCTTTAGGAGTCTGTTTGAGCACTGGAAAGTCGATGAGGCAATAGCAGCACGGCTGGTGAATGTGCGGCCACGGACAGTGTCTTTCATTATCGGAAAAAGCCAAAAGTCACTAGGAGCCAGGTCAGGTGAGTAGGGAGCATGAGGAATCACTTCAAAGTTGTTATCACGAAGAAACTGTTGCGTAACGTTAGCTCGATGTGTGGGTGCGTTGTCTTGGTGAAACAGCACACGCACAGCCCTTCCCGGACCTTTTTGTTGCAGTGCAGGAAGGAATTTGTTCTTCAAAACATTTTCGTAGGATGCACCTGTTACCGTAGTGCCCTTTGGAACGCAATGGGTAAGGATTACGCCCTCGCTGTCCCAGAACATGGACACCATCATTTTTTCAGCACTGGCAGTTACCCGACATTTTTTTGGTGGCGGTGAATCTGTGTGCTTCCATTGAGCTGACTGGCGCTTTGTTTCTGGATTGAAAAATGGCATCCACGTCTCATCCATTGTCACAACCGACGAAAAGAAAGTCCCATTCATGCTGTCGTTGCACGTCAACATTGCTTGGCAACATGCCATACGGGCAGCCATGTGGTCATCCGTCAGCATTCGTGGCACCCACCTGGATGACACTTTTCGCATTTTCGGGTCGTCATACAGGATTGTGTGCACAGAACCCACAGAAATGCCAACTCTGGAGGCGATCTGTTCAACAGTCATTCGGCGATCCCCCAAAACAATTCTCTCCACTTTCTCGATCATGTCGTCAGACCGGCTTGTGCGAGCCCGAGGTTGTTTCGGTTTGTTGTCACACAATGTTCTGCCGTCATTAAACTGTCGCATCCACGAACGCACTTTCGACACATCCATAACTCCATCACCACATGTCTCCTTCAACTGTCGATGAATTTCAATTGGTTTCACACCACGCAAATTCTGAAAACGAATGATTGCACGCTGTTCAAGTAAGGAAAACGTCGCCATTTTAAGTATTTAAAACAGTTCTCATTCTCGCCGTTGGCGGTAAAATTCCATCTGCCGTACGGTGCTGCCATCTCTGGGACGTATTGATAATGAACGCGGCCTCATTTTAAAACAATGTGCATGTTTCTATCTCTTGGTCCAGTCCGGAGAAAAAAAATCGGAGGCCTTAGAACTTGAATCCACCTCGTATGTACTAAATATCTTATTACTAAGTTATGTTAAATGAAACTTTAAGATACTGTATTGTATTAACAGTCATCAACGTTTTTCTTAATCACGCTCTAGGTATGTAGTTATTATTTCAAAAAACGAGTACATTCGCAGTGTCCGTACTGCTATGCTCTGATTGTCGCGCTGTTAACACGCAGTATGCAAATGGCTGAAGCTGCTTCCTGCTCCATAGTGAAATACCTGTGTGGAACACTGCTAAAAAGTGCAGAGAAATAAGTTGTTCGTAATATTTTTCATAAATTTACAGAAATAAATCGGCTTTTAAGTTTTCCAAGATATTAATACATATTGGATGAATAGCGGAATCGGTAGTTTAGTAGACTAGACTGATGCAGTTCATGGATCGCTAAATTCTTAACTATAGATACTTTATGAAACATTGTTAATAAAGGTTGCTTAAATTAAGTAACAATTTAATTTTTAGGACAAAAATGAAAAACCAAATACTCTTTATTCGGACTATGCCCATAGATGTAGTCTTACACAAACCAGAGTGATAAGTCTCGTAGAAACACTAAAACAGTCAGCTCCACAGCATCGGGCACACCTTACATTGCTGCATTTTTACATTTACCTCTGTGTCATTGCAATATGAGTCCAACAGAACTGATCTGGAGCCAAGTTGAGGGATTTGTCGCGAGAAATAACAAGACTGTTAACTTGCCAGACGTACTGGAACTAACCCACGCAGCTTTTTCACATGTCAGTGCCGAACGTTGCCGGAATATAGAAGTGCACGTCATAAAAGAAGATAAGAAAATATGGAGCCTGGTTGGCTTCGTAGATTGTGTTGTTGACGGGTCGATACCAACGCAGCAGATGACAGTTCCATAAGTGAAATATAATTCTCGGATACGGATAAGGAAGGAGCTGAGAGATTGCCAGACGACTGACTGTAATACTTTCAGTGGCTTCAGTATTCAACAATACGGTAAAATCCCTGCAGTATGCTTTTACACCACACATAGCTCGTCCTGAAAAATTACCGTGTGTTTAAGTTAGGAATTTCGATGACTCTTGTTTGTAATTATACCATGTTAGGTGGGAACGAGAGCATTTTATGAAATGATAATCAAATCAGGACCGTAAGCTGTCCATAAGCGTTGATATACATCAATGGGGACAGTTGAAAATGTGTGCCCGGACGGGGACTCGAACCCTGGATCTCCTGCTTACATGGCAGAAGCTCTATCCATCTGAGCCACTGCGGGCACAGATGACAGTGCGACTGCATGTATTTATCTCTTGCACGCTACCCGTGAGACCTACATTTCCAACTTAATGTCCACACACTATATTCGTAGTGCCCCTGCCCATTACACTCAATACTCGCGGCAGACAATCTTACCGAGTCCCGTAAGAGTTTGGGCAATGTGTGTGCAGCCAGCACAGAAGAAGAGGGTCAATGGCTGGTTAGCCTTCGGATATGTCCGAAAGAACAGATACCATCTTCATAGAGCATTTTATGGTTTCCGTCTGGTCACCCAAGAAGGGTATAGTAGTGCTGGAGTTTCTCCGAATATTATTTCATTCTCTTTAAAATTTAAAAGACATTCGAAGCTATATTGTCTCTCTTTACGTCTGAACTGCAACTGCTCACGTCATTGCAGGTTAGTAAGACCAGCTGGCAGGACAGTGCTGTCCAAATTAAGTGTGCCGGTAAAGCTGTTGTCCCGCATTGTCGCTCTATCTGTGTGCATGTAAGATGACATAAAACGTATCCTAGTGGTCGTACTTGACTGTAAGGGACATAGCTTCGTTTCCGCTCCACCTAAAGCGAAATCCAGTGAGATTCAAGCAAACGCGGAGGAATAGTTGGTGCAATGCTTACATCAGGTTTATTGTTATGATGAACACAATATGGTAGTTGTGGGTTACACTACTGTCAGACTCTTTCTCTTATACTGCGATTCAAAACGGCCAAGAGTTGTGTTGCATAAGGGCGCACTAATCGATGAAAGACTGGAGGTTGCTTAAACTATGTGACTGAAAGAAAATAATGTTTGAGAAACACGTCACTAGGAAATGTAAAGTACTTTCAGGTTTTCTCACCCACGGCCACAACTTTTAAATACTAGTCACCATCGCAATATATCGCCGTTTTTGGTGATTATTTTTCAAACGACAAATACATGCTACGGCCAGGAGCTAACACACGCCTTCTGAAAAATGGCGATGTACGAATTGATTCAGCTCTTCTGACCACTTAAAACATAAAAGCAACAGCTGCTGCTGAAAGCAGCTATGATGGTAAGAGACACAGATTAGGAAAGTAAATTATATTTGCCAATTTATTTCAATGAAACATAAGTATAAATATAGAAAGAAAGTGTACAACAGATAATGTTACTCATTTTATAATTTCCTTGCACTGCAAACCACCTTGTTTGCAAACCGGTAACATAGCTTTACGTCTTAAGCGATTCGTAGCGATATTAACGCTTTCTTTTCTTGATTTGTAACCAGTATGATTTTAATACCTAGGGCGCAACAAAGTAAGTAACGGTTGAGATGCTTTCCTCCCTGTTGTTGTCAGATCTACTGGATGTCCGAAAAGTCTTTCCCTGATTACATAAATTGATAACTCAGGCTAGAAGTAAGATACAAATATGAAACGGGTGTCTAATTATTTACAAACTATCAAAGTTTTTTTCATACATCGTTCAGGCCTCGTTGCCCAATGACAGTACACGCCGATATGACTTTGCGGTCGAAATGCTATCACGTATTGAGGACGATGATGGTTATCTCAGACGAATTGCCTTTTCTGACGAAGCGACCTTTTTTGTCAGTGGAGTAGTGAATCGCCATAATGTGCGCATTTGGGGTTCAGAACCCCCTGGCGAGGTCATGGAGTGCATCAGAGGCAGTCCAAAGGTGAATGTTTGGTGCGATCGAATTACCGGGCCATTCTTCTTCGCTGAGGCTACCATCACATCTGCAGTGTATCTGGACATGTTGCAACTGTATGCTGTTCCTCAGCTGCTTCAGTATTACCCCGATGTCTTGTTTCAGCAAGACGGTGCACCGCCTATCTCGATATGACCTTTCCTGGGCGATGGATTGGTCGTGACGGGCCAACGGTTTGGCCTCCACGCTCTCCTGACATAACCCCATTAGACTTCTTTTTATGGGGTTATGTCAAAGACGAGGTCTACCGAACACGTGTAGCAGATCTTGAAAACCTGAGGCAACGGATAACCACAATCGTTGAATCGACTCCTCCAGTGATGTTGGCTAATGTGTGGACGGAAATTGAATATCGCCTAGATGTGCTACGTGCTACCAAGGGTGCTCATGTGGAAGTTTACTGATGTGTGATAAAAACTTTGATAGTTTGTAAACAATTAGACACCAGTTTCATATTTATATCTTACTTCTAGCCTGTGTTATCAATTTATGTAATCAGGAAAAGACTTTTCGGACACCTGTAGTTAATAGGACCCAAAAAAAATTACATTAGAATTTCACACTCCATCTGGCGTGATTAACGTATAAAAAGCGTTCTCAAATCAATGTTCTGTCGCCACGTTGCATCTTCATTCAGAAAGTTAAATGTAATAAGTGAGGCAAAATTTCTCCTGCACAAGAATAAGATTTCTAAAGAGTTTAGCCTGTAATATAACCGACTTCTACGACTTTTTGGAAAAATTAGTGAAGCAATAAATGTAAATCTTTGGCGCATTATTTACTGATTCTCGGATAACAATTTCAGATCTTTTGTAAAGAAACTCAGTCGTCATTAAGCTCCCCATCCAAGGAGTCCAAAATGAGGTGTGTCCATGACGGTAGTCCTGCAATTTGCAAATCTTAGGTGAAATCAGAAAACAAACAATTTCCTTAATCTACAGGACACTGCACACGGAATAAAAACATAGTTCTTTGAAATCTGACAAAATAATAAAATGGGGGACGATTGAAACAAAGATCGAGTCTTGGCTTGTGGTTTTGGTCACTTTTCTTTCAATAACTAATGAATACATTAAAGTAAAGAAATAGCCTATTATTTCTTGTGTATATGCCTGAGGAGCAATTCAGCCAATTTTCAGAACGATATCTTAATTAGTGTGCTCGTAATCCATTCCGTCAGCTTGAAAGACACTGTATCTCACTGTATTTGTTTTTTAACTTCAGATAAGATTTGCAGACTGCAGAACTTCCGCCACGGACACACCTCATTTTAGGCAGAGAAACTTTAACTCCTCGGATGGAGGGCTTAATGATGACTCAATTTCTTAAACCTTCAGAAAATGTTGTCTAAGAATCAATAAATAATGTGTAAAAACATTTACGTTCATTACTTCATTAGTTTTACCAAAAACAATTGTAAATATCACTTATTTTATAAGCTGACTCAAGAGAATGGATCCTTAACTGGGTAATATCTTTAGCAACAAAGCGAAAATTACGTCTGTAAATAAAGTAGAACAGCCGAAAAATTAATGTTGCAGAGGGAGATTAGGAGACTCGGAGCAACACTAAGCGTGAAGTACAAACTAAACACAGACAGCTTCGAGTATCTATATGTCCTGACCGACTGACTGACTGACTGACTGACTGACTGAGTCATCATCGCTCGGCCCAAACGGCTAAGGATAGAAACTTGAAATTTGGAGAAGGTATGGATCTTACACTATACGCGTCGTTTAAGAAAGCATTTTGAAATTTCAACCCTAAGGTGGTGATTTAGGAGAGGAAGATTTTTTGAAAAATGTCGCATTAACACAATTTTGAAGCTAGACCTACGAAATATGGTATTCGGTTTCTCGCGGAGAAATACAGAAGTAGGCGATTCCGCATTTTTTAAAATTTAAGACTATGAGAGTGAAGTAGTGAGCCACAGCCTTTTTAAAAATATATTATTATTAAAGAAACAACTATTAACGTACCTTTAAAGCTACATCTATGAACAATGGTAGTTGACAACACGTTTACAAACAAAAAAATGCGTTTTTCAATATTTTTGAAAACCGACCCATTGAGAGAGTGAAATAGTAGATGACATTTTTTATAAAAATATTTTGTTATGAAAGCATTCTTAAAGCTATATCTATGAAAATTTAAATCTGGCTTTCACTTATAAATAAAAAAATATGTATTTTACTATTTTTAGGAATTCAACCCTTATGGGAGTGAAACGGGGTACGAAAGTTTGTGTGGAAAGATTTCATTGTGCAAGTATTTTTCAAACTAAATCTGTGAATATTGGTATTTACTTCTCAGTTAGGTATAAAGAAATATTTGTTAGGGGATGAAAATTGCCATGGAAAAAATATCTCCACAAGAACCCAAAAGGCATAGTTAACAAAAACTTTGGACTCCAGCTACCAGAATTGTTTTTTGGGTCAGAAATACATTCGGAAAAGATCATGTGTATATGACCTTTATTAGTGTGGAAAGCTTGGAAGATATAGCAATTTGTGACCAACATAAAAATTCGATTAAATTAAAACAAAAAAATCTCCGTACGCCATAGAGTCTACGTGAGCGAAGCAGCGGGTGCTAAGATAGTTACCAATAAAATAATAACTGTGTATCTCTTGTATAACAAAACACTTTGACAGTTCATCCCAAACTATAATGAGGCTGTGGCACTGTGTGTCATGCCTTAATTTGATAGAGTAGTCTGACTGGATTACTACTGAGGTCTCTGATACACTTTTATGCCGTAGCTTACAGACTCCCAAGACTAGTACAAAATTATTGAGGCTTTCCAGGGAGAGCAGTTTGTTGATGCTCACTTTGTTGGTCGAAACATATATCTCACTTTCCACATAGAGCAGTTTGTTGGTGCTCTCTTTGTTTGTCGAAACATATATCCAACACTGTTTGGAACTGTTGTATTTAGTATCAAGCCAGCAAAAAACATTCTCAGGAAGTCTTCGTCTGCTAAACCTAACAAAGGAAGAAAAAATTGACTTACAGAAAAAAGAAGGCATTAAAGGAGACTGGTACCTGGAATAAGAACGTCACTACAATGGAAGTGACTACGTAACTTAGTATGTACATGCCAATAGGATACAGTGCCAACAAACGCTATGCAACGACAATTGTGCAAACAGGCCATTCGTTGTAGAGCTGCTATTGTGAAACCTCTTACAAATCAAATGTAAGTAACGAGGAAACTTAAGTTCTGGAATACGAAACCAATGAGAACATATAGTGTGGAGTGGTTAGTATACTTTTACAACTTACTACACGACGTGTGTAAGAATGAATAACACGAGGGCAAGAGTATGGCTTAGTCTTCTTCTCACTGTGAAGCACGATGAAGGTTTATAATGGCTCTGATGGATATGGCCTGTTTTTCCGTGGCTTCTAGGATTGTACCGAAAGGAAATGCAACTGGTGGCCACGAAACCATTCTAGCTGTTGTTGTTGTTGTTGTTCTGGCCTTCACTCCAAAGACTGGTTTGATGCATTTCTGCACGTCGGTCTGCCCTGTGCAAGACTCTTCACCTCTGCATAACCTACAACCTGCTTACAGTGTTCAAGCCTTCATCTTACTCTACAATTTGTATCTCTTACACTACCTTCTATCACCAAATTGACGGTTCCTTCATGTCTCAAATGTGTTCTATCAACAGATCCGTTCTTTCAGTTAATTTTGTACCACAAATTGGTTTTTTCCGAATTCGGTTGAGTTATTAGTTATTCTATCGACTTACCTAATTTTTAAAATGCTTCTGTAGCATGAGATTTCCAAAGCTTCTATTCTCTATTTTTCTGACCTGCGTATCGTCCACGTATCAGTTCCGAGCCGTACAAAGCTATTCGCCACACAAATACACTCAAAAAACTCTTCGTAAATATCTTGGCTGTTGGAAACATCGAAACTACTTTTTACCCAGTGTAGGTAGAAAAAATGTGCAACGTTGGGTCTCGATTTATTTGTGTCTTGGACCATTTTTAGATAATTTTTTATACTACAGATTTTATATTTTAATTTGATTAAAATACACCTATGGGAAAAAATCGCAACATTCAAATATACTTAATATAGAGAAATGAAATATCCGGAGTACATGTGTCTAGATGACATATTTCAGTGATTAACATTACAAGACTATAGGTTAATTTAAGCACAAAATAATTCTGGAACATTAATAACCCGTGTAACCGCCAGGATGTTGAAGCATGTATGCAGACGTGTATGGCTGGCTTGTGTGGCCGAGCGGTTCTAGGCGCTTCAGTTTGGAATCGCGCGACCGCTACGGTCGCAGGTTCGAATCCTGCCTCGGGCATGGATGTATGTGATGTCCTTAGGTTAGTTAGGTTTCAGTAATTCTACGTTCTAGGGGACTGATGACCTCAGATGTTAAGTCCCATAGTGCTCAGAGCCATTTGAACCATTTTTTACAGACGTGTATGCATTGTGTCGTATAGGTGCCTTATGTCATTATTTCAGATGGAGTTCCATGCCTATTGCATTTAGTCGGCCAACACAGGGACGGTTAATGCCTTTGAGGATGACGCTGAAATTGTTGTCCAATAATGACCCATATGTGCTCGATTGGAGACAGATCCGGTAATCGAGCAGGCCAAGGCAACAAGTCGACACTCCGTACAGCATGCTGGGTTGCAACAGCAGCATGTGGGCGAGTGCTATCCTGTTGGAAAACACCCCCTGGAATTCAGTCCATGACTGACAGCGGAACACTTCGAATCACCAGACTGACGTACAGTTCTGCAGTCAGGGTACGAGGGATAACCACGAGAGAGCTCCTGATGTCATACAACATCGCACCCTAGACCACAGCTCCAGGTGTGAGTCCAGTGAGTCTAGCACACAGACACGTCTGTTGCAGGCCCCCAACTGGCCTCCTTCTAGCCCACAAACAGCCATCACTGGCACCGAGACAGAACCAGCTTTCGTCAGAACACAACAGACCTCTACCCTGCCTACGAATGCGCTATCGCTTGACACCACTGAAGTCTCTAATGGAGGTGGTTTGGAATCAGTGGAAAGTACGCTACAAGGCGTCTGACCTGGAGATTTGTAACCGTTCTTTGAGTCACTGAGGTGCCAGCTGCTGCTCAAATTGCTGCTGGAGATGCAGAATGATCATCCAGAGCCCCACCCGAAACACCTTGCTCTTCCCTCTCGGTAGTGCCACGCGGCCGTCCGGAGCTTGGTCTTCTCGCGACCGTACATTCTCGTAACAACCGCTGCCAGCAGTAATGTACAGTAGTTGCTAAATTCCTGACAAGCCTTTCTGTAATATCACGGAAGGAACATCCAGCTCCTCGTAGCCCTATTACACTACCTTGTTCAATCTCAGTGAGGTGTTGATAACTGCGTCTTTGTCGCCTTAAAGGAATTCTTAACTAACATCAGTTCACCACGTCCAATCTCGAAGGTACTGACGTGCACGACCGTTGCAGCGTGTGTTTAAAGCACATCTACTTTGCATCCTCACAGGATTAGCACTAGCGCCATTCTTATGCGACTGACGCTAAATTTGAATAGATATCATTTTTCAGACGTAGAAAAACGCCATCAACTTTCGTTTACGCCGCACAAATCCATCTTGATGTTGCAATTTTTCCACCATTATAGATATTTTGTAATAATCAACTTACGACGGAAAATCCTCCATCAGGGTACTATGAGCAAAGCTGTTGTTTCCCATTGTCTGTGTAAGTAGGCTGTTTAGGTTTCTATGTTGGTAATGCCACGTAGCGCTCTGTATGAAAATCACTGACTGTGCTGAGTGCAGTCTGTGGCTGGTTGGACTCATTGTTGGGCAGTTGGATGTGAACGGCGCGTAGCGTTGGACGGTTGGAGGTGAGCCGCCAGAAGTGGTGGTTGTGGAGGGAGAGATGCCAGTTTTGAGAAGTTACTATAAGTGAACGATCTGGACGTGTGTCCGTCAGAAAAAGGAAATTTGTAAAGATGGATGTCGTATAATGACTTCTGAACACTCTTAAGATAAATACATTGTTTGACCTCTATCAAAGTCTTTTATTTGCTAACTATGCCTATCAGTAGTTAGTGCCTTCAGTAGTTAGAATCTTTTATTTAGCTGGCAGTACTGGCACTCACTGTATTGCAGTAGTTCGAGTAACGAAGATTTTTGTGAGGTAAGTGATTCATGAAAGGTATAGGTAATTGTTAGTCAGCGCCATTCTGTTTTAGGGATTATTGGAAGTCAGATTGCGTTGCGCTAAAAATATTGTGTGTCAGTTTACTGATGATCAGAATAAGTAAAGAGAAAACTGTTTGAGTACGTTCAGTTTTGCTCAGCTGTTTGGAAATCAAATAACGTAGATGTTTACCAGAACAGTCAATCATAATTTTTCGAAGGGCATATTTCATATCTGTAGTGTTCCTATCTTTTGATGTCGCACTAATATGTAGACGCTTGTATTTGCCTCTGAATAGCGAAAGCACTGTTTTAATTATCACACTATGTCCAGTTGTGGCGCATCCTACAACTGTTCGCATCCCCCCGGACGCTCATGACCGACCTATGGAATAGCTGGAGAAACCTCGCATCTTCGTAGTGTTGGTGGTGGTGGTGGTGGTGGTGTTTACAGTGGAGAGGCGGCTCGTTGTGCTGCAGATGATGTTTGCCGTCCGTCGCTGGTGGGTAATCACTAGAGGAGTTTAGCTGTATACGCTTCACTCACACTCTCATCATCCGAACCCTCATCTGGCTCGTCCCTCTTCATGTTGGCTCTACACTCACAACGACGAGATAGACCACTACGAGTTCTGTATCTTAACAATTGCGTGCTTCAGATTCGGATATACCTGTAGGAGTATTAGCATTCGAGAGATCGTTACTCAGACGACTCATAACTGATGTCAAGAAGTAACAAGGGAAGCGTCTTCACAGTGTATGATTTCAAGCTTCTTTTCTTGTGAGAAACATGTACTACTCAAACAAATTAGCGTAATGAAAAACAGTGCTGGTAGAAAGCAAATATTCAGTTATACAGGGTAATTTTGCTAAATGGAGACCAACAGCAGAAACGATCCTTGAGAAGATAAGGAGCAAAAAAATGACCGTTGTTCGCACTTTTTGACTAAGTAATCGATCGAGTGCCTACCAGTCACGAGGCGACTTATTTCACATAGCAATCCTATGTTCTTGTGGTCAGATACAAGCAATCCTTGTCCGCCCACAGCGATCAGGCATTCTTCTTGAGTAATATGTGACATGGTAGTCTCTTCAAATACACCTAAAATTTGCCTGGACTTTGTCAACTCAAATTACCATTGTTTTAGCTCCCTTTAATGACCATCCGCCTTGTACGTCATCTGCCCTTGTTACTCATTACAGTATAGTTCTGTGTTTTCAATTTGTGTTCATGTTACTGCTCATGTCAACTTCAGTGGAAAATAATTCACTTTCGTGACTTCGTAGGGTTCCCGGCGTAGTAATTCTTGATAGTTCCCTCGGGTTTTGTGCCTGGCCTTAAAATAAACTTTATTGAATATTTAGGCGATCCATCTATGCGTCACCATCAGGAAAGCGTTGCTCCTGCTGTGTCCCGCGGAAATCTGATGCCAACGATGCAAATTGTCGTCTTATATAGGCATCCCAACCCTACACGGCGCATGCACCCTCATCACGGTTGCTGCCACCCAAGACTGCCGCTCTTAGTACAACACCAACGGAAACGATATATCGCACTCAAATACTATTTCCACACGCTCGGGCTGGCCGCACCGGAAAACGTGTTCTGATGCGGTATAGTGCAGGGTTCCACGTCCTGCTAAGAGTAAAACCATTGTCTACCAATCTAATTTCAATTACATCGTTATAAAAACTGTTCCAAGAATTGAAAGTGTTGCCAACTATCACAGTTTTGTAATATTTAATGTAGGCAATGTTCTGATACCGCCGATTTTTCCAGTTGTCGTTGTTGCCTTGTTCATGTTACATGCACCTGTCCTGAACTGCGCGAATCCAACGGTCGATGTAATCCTTCCCACATTGACACGGAATTTTATATACGCCAGGCTTCCGTAGCCCCAAATCGTTTTTCACAGAGCCGAGTAGTGCCATAACCTTGAACGGTGGATGGAGCACGCTAATCAAATTCTTCCAGTCTTAAACGACATACTCGCAGCGTAAGGAATAAAGGCCATAGATCTATGTTCCTTTACATAAACATTCGGGGATGGTCCACCCATAGCTAGACGAATCTGCTTCTCAGAGTATCCATTTTCGTTAAACACAACCATCAAATGTGTAAGTTTTGGTTTAAACTTCCAGCGCCGGAAGTGGCATATGCTCGGCGTAACAGAGTCCTAAGCAAGCCATTGGGTTGTTATAGTGGATGGCAACTCTTAATATGCAGATGCCGACGTTCCAGACTACCTTCTCGTTTTTTGAAACCATGAAGTCCAAAACTGGAAGCATCTCATCGAAAATGAGGGTCCTTGAGAGCGATGTATCGTTGACGCCAACAGCACAGTCGTGGAGGACAGCGACTGTGATGAACGGCGCATGCGCCGTGTACGCTATGGCGGACTGTATACAACGACGATTTGCAGCTTGGCATCCATTTTCAGTGGGAGTCTGCAGCAGCGTTCTCCTGAAGTAGGTGGGCTGATGGATCGCCGAAATATTGAATCATGTTGATCTTAAGATGTGGCAGCAAACCCATGGAGACTGTCTAGTACACTCTTCTTTCCCTGCACATTCACTTCATCACTTCCCAACATCCTCTGTAAACTAGTGGCTACGGTGACTCCTGCCTGAAAGATGGATAAAGAAGTTCCCAGTTATCGTTCCCTGTGTGGTGGTGCAAAATTAATACTATAAATTTCAAGTTTATTTGCATGACTGTCTTCAGCAGCAAGCACAGAAATATTTTGTTTTGTAAACAAAAGCCGCTTTTTCTTCCTGCACCGTATTTTACTTCCTCCAGGCACCTTCCACATTTTTTGCTTTATGTCATATTGAGTAGAATCTAGAATGATGCACATTTGTTTTGATGTATGTTACTTGTAGATTATAAAACAGTCCACGTCTCGTTTTTTAAGTAAATAAGTGGTTACTTGCGGTTATTCCCGTTTTTGGTTTTGTTTTCTCTGTTTTTTGTCAGTTTTTGGGTGTTTTTGTATAGAGTTGTCTGTTGTATATGCTATGTTTATTCCCTGTCTTTTGAAAGTATTGGTGATTTTGTATGTTAGTTTGTGTTTGTATTACATTGTATATCATCTTGTGTTTTTCTCTTACATTTTCCTGTTATTCTGTGTAGTTGTTATGGTACTGACAAGGGAACCTCCCCATCGCACCCCCCTCAGATTTAGTTATAAGTTGGCACAGTGGATAGGCCTTGAAAAACTGAACAAAGATCAATTGAGAAAACAGGAAGAAGTTGTGTGGAACTATGAAAAAATAAGCAAAATATACAAACTGAGTAGTCCGTGTGCAATATAGGCAACATCAAGGAGAGTGTAGGCGTGGCCCCGTGGTTAGCGTGAGCAGCTACGGAGCCAGAAGTCCTTGGTTCAAGTCTTCCCTCGAGTGAAAAATTTACTTTCTTTATTTTCGCAAAGCTATGATCTGTCCGTTCGTTCATTGACGTCACTGTTCACTGTAATATGTTTAGTGTCTGTGTTTTGCGACCGCACCGCAAAACCGTGCGATTAGTAGACGAAAGGACGTGCCTCTCCAATGGAAACCGAAAACATTTGATCGCAAGGTCATAGGTCAGCCGATTCCTCCACAGGAAAACACGTCTGATATATTCTATACGACTCTGGTGACGGCATGTGCGTCACATGACAGGAATATGTTGTCGACCCACCTAACTTGCACACTTGTCGAATGGGTAAAAAGATTCTTCTACCTTCCCGATTTAGGTTTTCTTGTGGATGTGATAATCACTCCCAAAACTGCTGAAAACATAATAGTTTGTCACATAAACTGAAAATAAAAAATTAAACTTTTCATTCGAGGGAAGACTTGAACCAAGGTCCACTGGTTCCGCAGCTGCTCACGCTAACCACGGGACCACGGCGCTCCTGTGCTTAATTTATCCTTGATGTTGCCTATCTTGCACATGGACTACTCAGTTTATATATTTTGCTCATTTTTTCATAGTTCCACACAACTTTTTCCTGTTTTCTCGATTTATGTGTGTTCAGTTTTTCAAGGCCTATCCACTGTGCGAACTTATAACTAAATCTGAGAGGGGTGCGATGGAGAAGTTCCCTTGTGAGTATTTGTGACTGTGTTTGGTTCAGTAGTTTTGTGCTTTCAGCTTTTACTTTAGTTTTAGTTTTGTTGTTTATCTTTGTGATGTTGTTACTACTATAGCCATTGTTCTTGACTATCTGATAATTTTCTTTGTTGAGTGGCACGATGTTGAGTTTATGGTGCATGTGTAGAAGTGTTGCTTCCTTTTGCGAGTGTGGATGATTTGAGGATTGGAGAATGATAATGTTAGTTGCTGTGGGTTTATGGCAGGTGTCAAACGTATGCTTATTGTTTTGTTTTTTCTTGTTGTATCCAGAAAGTTAAAAAAATTGATTATTCTATTCTCTTTCAACTGCGAATTTTATATGTTTAATGTACTTTGTTGGTGTCAGTATGTAGTTTTTCAATCTTTGTTTGTGAATCTTCTATTAAGCAGAGGATGTCATCCATATGCCTGAACGAATATATGTTGTATTCTTTTGTTACTATTTTCGTGAAAATGATGTGTTCAATGTGGTTTCTAAAATATTTGCTAAGGCTCCTGAAAATGGGGACCCCTGCTGGTAATCCATAAAGTTCATTATTGAACTGGAAGTAACTTTGTTCTATTATGAGCTTTTTTGATGTGAGTGTTTATTTAATCTGTTCATCAGGGAGTTGACAACGTGTTTTCAGGTTACTATCAATGACTTCTATTGTTTCTGGTACTGGTATGTTGGAATACATGGTTTCTATGTCAAATGAGAGGAGTGTTGCTGTGTCTGGGATTTTTATGTCTTTTATTTGTTGTATTAGTTGTGTAGGGTGTTTAATGGTTCTGTCTTCTTCTACTTTGACATTTTCAGACAGTAATATTAATATTAACATGAATTCTGTAAGCTTGTGAGTAGCGTATTTTCTGAAATCCAGTATTGGCCTGACAGGAAGATTCGCTTTGCGGATCTTTGGTGGCTTTGGAATACAGGTACAGTGTGACTGATCTGTGTCGGCTTTCTTTTTTTTTTTTTTTTGTACTACCCAGTACGATATCTATATTTTGCGAAGTGTTTTTTACTTTTGTCTGGAGTCTGTCTGTTGTGTCTGATTTAACAGATTTGCAGACGCCTTTCTCCATCTGAAGGATGTTGTGTATTCGAATTTCGCGTCAGTCACATAAATGTGGCGCTAGTAGCTTCACTATGAGGATGCAAATAAGGTTTGCTTTAAACACACGCAGTAGCGGTCGTGAGCGTTAGTTCCCTTTGAGATCAGACGTGCCGGCCGGAGTGGCCGAGCGGTTCTAGGTGCTACAGTCTGGAACCGCGCGACCGCTACGGTCGCAGGTTCGAATCCTGCCTCGGGCATGGATGTGTGTGATGTCCTTAGGTTAGTTAGGTTTAAGTAGTTCTAAGTTCTAGGGGACTGATGACCTCAGAAGTTAAGTCCCTAGTGCTCAGAGCCATTTGAACCATTTTTGAAGATCAGACGTGGTGAGTTGATGTTAGTCATGAATGCATTTAAGGCGACTAAGACGCCACTATCAACATCTTACTGAGTTTGAACGAGGCATTATAATACAGCTATGAGAAGTTGGAAGTTCCTTCTGAGATACTGCGGAAAGAATTGGTAGGAATGTAGCCACTGTACATTCCTGCTGCCAGCGGTGGTCACGAGAATGTATGGTCGCAAGGAGTCCAGGCTGCCAACAGGCTATGTGGCATTACCAAGAGGGAAGATCACCGTATTCAGCATATAGCTCTGGAGCGTCGTACTATATCTGCAGCAACAATTTGAGCAGCACTTGACACCACAGTGACACAACGAACTGTTACAAATCGGTTACTTCGAGGACAGCTTCGAGCCAGACGCCCTGTAGCGTGCATTCCATTGACTAAACCACCGCCATTTGCTGCTTCAGTGGTGTCGAGAGCTCACTGGAGGCAGGGTGGAGGTTTGTTGTGTTGTCTGATGAAAGATGGTTGTGTCTCGGTGCCAATGGTAGCTGGGCTGGGGGAAGGGGGGGGGGGGGGGGGAGCACGGGGCTGTGGTTAAAAGACGGCAGTTGAGGGCCTACAGCCAACCTATCTGCGTGCTAGGCACACTGGACTTAAGCCTGGAGCTATGGTTTGGGTGCGAGTTCGTATGACAGCATGGGCACTCTCTTGGTTATCCCACGCACTCTGCAGATTCATACGTCAATCTAGTGATTCGAACTGTTCGCTCCCATTCATTAACAGTATGCCAGGGGGTGTTTTCCAACAGGATAACGCTCGCCCATTTACCGCTAGAGTAGCCCAACATGCTATACAGCTTGTCGACATGCTGCCTTGACCTGCTACATCACCAGATCTGTCACCAAAGTAGCACAGATAGGACATCGTCGGACGACAATTCCAGCGTCAACAACAAACAGCATTGCCTGTCTGAGTACTGACTGACCAGGTGTAACAGGCATGGAACTCCAACCCACAAAATGAAATCCGGCAGCTGCAAAACAAAATGCGTGCACGTTTGGTTGCTTGCAATAAATATTCTGGAGGGTATACAGGTTATTAATCTGCCAGAATTTCATATTTTCAATGGATTATCTGGCGGTTATATTAACATGTGAGCTTGTAATGTTAATCACTTACATAATTATGGTGCCTAGACAAACATATACCGAAATTTCATTACTTTACATTAATTATTTTTTAGTAATGCGAATTTTCCCGTCGGTGTACATACACAAAGAATACAGAAATGTGTGACACCTTCTTTCTCTGATGTCTCAGCCTGGCGACTTTGATATCCCGCCGGAGAGCATGAATTTCGACCACGGCCGCTAGGCGGAGCTGTTAGTAATGAGACTGCTAGCGTCACTTGCCGCAGAGCCACACACCTTTCTGCCAGCCAGTCACACCTCGCGCCCGTGCTATTAGTTCCGCCCCGCAGCTTTACCATCTAATTGTCGTAACGCATCATTGGTCTTTTGGACTCCGCTTCGAATACGTCTCAGATTTCCACTCTCAGGATTAAACGTTGGAATTCGTTTATCTATTACGTTGTCTCCATTTGTGTGTTTGCTCGTTGTTTACCTTTCTCTTCACACTCTGTTATCCTCGGTTGACAGCCCAGACCGGTTCGTACATTCTTACTGGGTTTCTTTTCAGTTTTTCCTGACATTCGGTGGAATCTCGGCCACAATAATTGACAACGAGGTAAAATGTTATCAGAGTACCATGGAAGCAAAGCTTATGAAACTACAGGACTAGCAACAGCTGTAAGGTGGCGTTATTTTCCAACTTATAAACCGCGCTTACATCCAATACGACATAAGTAAGCTCCTTCAATGATAGAAAAGACAGGTTTGTGCTCGTTCATTAAAAACATATATGTGACTGACATCGTCTAGTACACTTAGTGTATTGTATAATGTCTGCATGTTGGGTGACTGAGGAACAAGCAGAGACGTGAAACCCGTGGTAGAACGGAAGGGCATAGGAAGCTCACACATTCCTTCGGACAATAGGACGGCACAGCCGCTTCCGGCGCTAATCCCGGGACCCGCCCGTGAGCTGGACCACCTGCAAAATGGGAACTCGTGTCCAGCGGGCAGGCGTGAGAAGACGGCCTGGTCGGCCAAAAACACATGGCAGCCGGTATTCGCGTACTTTCGTATGGACATAGAAAGAACTTCCAGAAACTTCGATCTGGATTCTAAACTGCGATTCGTCGGCGTTTAGAAGTGAGCGCCTTCCAGAAAGATGATTCGCCATCCAAATTTAAAGGGGGGGGGGGGGGGAGCCTTTGAGCAGCGAAAAAAGAGGAGAGAAGAAAGTAGAGGGTAGTTGCGGGGTCGTGGAGCAGGTGACTCGTCTTGGAGGTCCACGGCAGTCGACGGATGTCTTCGGCTGTAATTTTGGTGAAGTACAATTTTGCTATTATCTCGCTGAGGCGAGAAGTTCTGTAGTTACAGCTTCTGATCATTACAGTGATCTTGCTTATGCACCGGCATGTGGAAAAGTAAATTTACATCGGTGAATCACTTGTTCTACTCCGTTCTGCACTGAGGTTTCCCACCGTTCATTGAGATAGTAGTTCCTTCTTGCTACTTAGTACACGGGGGGTGTAAGTTGCTCCGCGCCTAATCACAGACCGCGAGTACTTTATAGGGCAGAGCCAGCCAGTTTAAGGGCCAATATTAATACAGGGAGAATCTGAGATTTGTAATCTTTATTTAGTTTCTTTAAATTGTTTTTATGATGAATAAATGTATTAAAATCACGGCATTTATTCTGTAGTGCATAGTATTTTCCTGTACCACTTAATCTTGTCTCTTGTGTACATTTTATAACTTATTCGTTGGATTTTGTCGGCTTATCCTGACATTCTAACGTATCCACGGGATAAGATTAGGAAACGGGTACGTTACCACATGACAATTTACATAATTAATTAGGATAACTTACTCCTACTGGGGGACGTATAAGTGGCAGGGCGGCTTCAGTAATGTCAAAATAACCATTGCGCACATTATCTCTTGTACGTACGCATGCAAAGTCTCTGCCATCAATAGCCAGTAGAAGAAGTGGAGGTACGTTAGACAGCAACAGTTACCGCGGTAAACCGTCTTTCCTTTTTGCGCTGCTGGCCTGTGTTATTTGCCTGCTGAGATTTTTGGAGCTCATACACTAGTACGACACAGTATTCTTATCTCCCCTACTGGATGCTGTGACTGAATGTGCGTGATAATATTTCGCTTGAGTACGACCATGATTTTTAATTATCGATAAAACACACACACAAAACCAACGCACTTAGTCACAGGGGCGGTAACCGCTAGCATTTTTCTGACCTACGCCCATATTGCTAATGAGTTAGGGGGAATGCCAGTTGATTTGGCATTATTTACTAAGGTAATAAGGGGGTTCTTATTCTTATAGTTATTAATTTCAGCTTTGGGAGACGAGAGGTAATCGTCTCAAAATTTCAATTGTTTTTTTTTTTTTTTTGTGACTGAAATTTTATTACAAATGTAGATGTTATATGTTACAATTGAACATAATCTGGAATCATTGGTTCATACTATTATCGGTGCTGACGACTATTGAAACTGGTCTCGTATTATCAACCTATCAATGGACAAAGCGAATTCATTATCACACACCAGAGCACAAACCTCCCATGCGTCGCCACGCGAAATCAGAACCGATCTTTTCGATTTGACTCAAACAATCCCTGTGTTTAGCTTCCCTAGTTTACCACATATACTGACAATCTTTTAAACAGCTCTTGACCTTTCTAAGCTCAACACATTCACACAAGATGCCCCCATACATATTGGAAAGGCACAGAGAACACAGGAAGTACGACACATTGAAAAAGTAACCGAAATAAAAAAAAAATTAGTTGTCTTCTACACGTACATTAATTCGGTTATTCATGAAGCGTGCTCACAGTACCACTTCGAGTTGTTGGGTCAGAACAGTTGCAATAGCAGTCACAACAGCTGCTTCAACAACAGCAACAACAATATTAGCAGCAAAATTATTTGCTTCGTCAGGAAATTCATCTTCTGAAGTATCATCTGCAGGTGCACGACGCCACCAAATACAGGTAGCAGTCACTTCCTAGGCAGAGAACCGCTCACCCTCGTTTCCACTCTTTAAACGATCTGAGAGAGAATTTGGATACGTATTTACAACGGCTGAAACAGCTCCTCGCCCCCTTTCAAGTCTCCAGCGGTACCTATTCCCGTCTTGGGCTTCCTCAAAGACATTTTTCTAACTTAATAAGTTGCCTCCTCTCTCTAATCTAGACGCTCTCACATTCGAGAAAATGTGCACGTTGCTTTCGAATTATTATTTGCAAACAGCACATGTCGTTGCGTCTCAGCTCCAGTGTCAATACAACAAATAACCTGATCAGCAGTATCGCTCCTGGGTGATTGATTTGCAAGGACTAAGTTGCCAATGCGATTTCGCTTGTACGAACCCAACATGCAAAACCTCATATTCAGGTTCTATAATTAGAGATGTAATGGTCCAATTGGCTCCCCATCTGTAAGTATGCAGATCAGCCATGAAACTAGATATAGACTGGATACATTTCGACAATAGTGAATTCTTTCGCGCCCCAGAAACGTGACACACCCGTAAACTACTTCCAAGACGACAGAGTCGTTATTTTTCAACATCAGATGTATCATTGACCTCTGAACAGCCAGTCATAAGCTACTATCGTGTGAAGCTGGGTCATGCCTATCATTTCGCAGTGCAAGTGTATGCAGAGTGTACGGACTTCTGGATATCTGTTATGGAAATGTGGTCATCTACGCGAACAATCTGCCACAAACCGACAGGACGATCGTGTCACTTCTTCACATATGTCAAAGAACGATGCATGAACTCCAGGTAATAGTTCCCTAGGTGACCCTTCGCTGACAAGATATTTATAAACTACATAATTGCGAACAAAAGCGTCCATTTCCTGGTGAACACTGGAACTACAGTTTCCTTGGTAAACCTTCAAACTTTTTCTTGCCTAGGCTCCCCAGAATAGACTCCACCCTCTTCCTCCCATACATTGGTAACATTTGGTGACAGTTCAGTTCCTCTACAATCTACAAGACGGCCACACGGCTCATAACGCTATTTGTTGTATACAGTGACTCGGCTGGAAGTATTTTCGGTATGACTGTTTCCTCGTTGTTCGGATTCTCCTTCAATGACGACCAGAAGACCGTCTAGAGCTTGTCTGAGTAGATTATTTTTCTAAGAGTGACCTTGGTAACACAATTGGAAATATTGCTGGACGAGATATCTCAAAACATTGTAGTTATCTACGAGGGCAGTTCAATAAGTAATGCAACACATTTTTTTCTGAAACAGGGGTTGTTTTATTCAGCATTGAAATACACCAGGTTATTCCCCAATCTTCTAGCTACACAACACTATTTTTCAACGTAATCTCCATTCAATGCTACGGCCTTACGCCACCTTGAAATGAGGTCCTGTATGCCTGCACGGCACCATTCCACTGGTCGATGTCGGAGCCAACGTCGTACTGCATCAATAACTTCTTCATCATCCGCGTAGTGCCTCCCACGGATTGCGTCCTTCATTGGGCCAAACATATGGAAATCCGACGGTGCGAGATCGGGGCTGTAGGGTGCATGAGGAAGAACAGTCCACTGAAGTTTTGTGAGATCCTCTCGGGTGCGAAGACTTGTGTGAGGTCTTGCGTTGTTATGAAGAAGGACAAGTTCGTTCAGATTTTTGTGAACAATTGTGACAGCACTACCAACAGAGATGTCAAGTTGAGCACTGAGTTGTTTGATGGTGATCCGTCGATCATCTCGAACGAGTGGGTTCGCACGCTCCGCTATTGCAGGAGTCACAGCTGTGCACGGCCGGCCCGCACGCGGGAGATCAGACAGTCTTGCTTGACGTTGCGGCGATGATGACACATGCTTTGCCCAACGACTCACCGTGCTTTTGTCCACTGCCAGATCACCGTAGACATTCTGCAAGCGCCTATGAATATCTGAGATGCCCTGGTTTTCCGCCAAAAGAAACTCGATCACTGCCCGTTGTTTGCAACGCACATCCGTTGCAGACGCAATTTTAACAGCTCCGTACAGCGCTGCCACCTGTCTGAAGTCAATGAAACTATACGAGACGAAGCGGGAATATTTGAAAATATTCCACAAGAAATTTCCGGTTTTTTCAACCAAAATTGGCCGAGAAAAAAAAAGTGTTGCATTACTTATTGAACTGCCCTCGTACATTCTCTACGGATATAAGTGCTTGCCTTTCAGGATCTGTTCCATTCCTGCAGTCTTTCTGAAATAACTGAAACTGTTAACCATGAACATACCCACTTGAACTAAATGTCTACACGACTTAACTGTCACGGCCGCTACAGGTCGGAACATCTGCGAAACTTTTACCCACTATTTACCACACTACATGATGCTGAAGCGGTCCATATCATGCAACCACTGAATCAGTTCGGAGTAAATGTGTTCAGTACTGGGTGGACTGCTGCCTATCAACACACCTTCACAGAGTTCAACTATATGCTGCTTACATCATTTTCACCACCGCATGCACCCATTCTGACCACAGGTGCCTCTCCTCATGACATTGATGCTACGCCGATAAATAACATTGATGACAGAACTGAACAACCTATCGCTTATGCATTTCTGTCGTTGCCATTGATAATGGAAGCAAGACTTGAGAGAAACCAAGACACGCTCACAGGATTTGTCGACCTCGAAAAAGTGTTCGATAGTGTAAAATGATGTAAGATATTCGACATTCTGTGAAAACTGCTGGTAAGCTATATAAAAAAGAACCAAGAAGGAACAGCGACAGTGGAAGACCAATAATGAAATTCTCGGATTAAAATGGGTGTACGATAGATGTAGCATTTCGCCCCTGCTTCTCAATCCATACATCGGAGTAGCAATGACGGAAACAAAAGAAAAGTTCTAGACTGGGATTAAAATTCAGAGTGATTGGTTATCAGTGATAAGATTCGCTGGTTACGTTTCTACTCTCAGTGAAAATGAAGAAATTCAGGACCTGTTGAATGTAATGTAATGGAGTAAATGAGTACTGAATCTGAACTCAGAGTAAAACGAAGGAAGACGAAAGTAATGAGTAGTAGCAGAAATGAGATCAGTAATAAACTTAACATCAGAACTGGTGGCCCAGAAGTAGACTAAATGCAGGAAGTTTGCTACCTTAGGAGCATAGTAACACGTGAAAGAGGAGCAATAAGGATGGAACAAGCAGATTAAAACAGGCAAAGACATCCCTGGCCAAGAGAATTCTGCTGGTGTCTAACATCAGTCTTAATCTGAGGAAGAAATTTCACAAAATATATGTTTGGAGCACAGTATTGTATGGTAGTGAATCATCATAAACTGTGGGAAAACCGGGAAATAAGAGAATGTAAGCGTTTGACATGGGGTGAGCTGACAGAAACTGGAATACATCCGACAAATAAATAGGATGTAGTTTGGCAGCGCTGCTCTGAGACGAAGAGGTCAGCACGTGAGAGGAATACATGGAAGGCCGCATGGAACCAGTCCAGAGACTGATGGCCACAATATATATCGGGACAAATATCTCACGAAATAACCATCAAACGAAAAACCTACAAACAACGTAACTCGTCTAGCTTGAAGCGGTAAACCAGATGGCGCTGCCATAGGTCAAACGGATATCAAATGGGTTTTTTAAAATAGGAACCCCCATTTTCTATTACTTATTCGTGTAGTACGTAAAGAAATATGAATGTTTTAGTTGGACCACTTTTTTCGCTTTGTGATAGATGGCGCTGTAACAGCCACAAAAGTACACTCCTGGAAATGGAAAAAAGAACACATTGACACCGGTGTGTCAGACCCACCATACTTGCTCCGGACACTGCGAGAGGGCTGTACAAGCAATGATCACACGCACGGCACAGCGGACACACCAGGAACCGCGGTGTTAGCCGTCGAATGGCGCTAGCTGCGCAGCATTTGTGCACCGCCGCCGTCAGTGTCAGCCAGTTTGCCGTGGCATACGGAGCTCCATCGCAGTCTTTAACACTGGTAGCATGCCGCGACAGCGTGGACGTGAACCGTATGTGCAGTTGACGGACTTTGAGCGAGGGCGTATAGTGGGCATGCGGGAGGCCGGGTGGACGTACCGCCGAATTGCTCAACACGTGGGGCGTGAGGTCTCCACAGTACATCGATGTTGTCGCCAGTGGTCGGCGGAAGGTGCACGTGCCCGTCGACCTGGGACCGGACCGCAGCGACGCACGGATGCACGCCAAGACCGTAGGATCCTACGCAGTGCCGTAGGGGACCGCACCGCCACTTCCCAGCAAATTAGGGACACTGTTGCTCCTGGGGTATCGGCGAGGACCATTCGCAACCGTCTCCATGAAGCTGGGCTACGGTCCCGCACACCGTTAGGCCGTCTTCCGCTCACGCCCCAACATCGTGCAGCCCGCCTCCAGTGGTGTCGCGACAGGCGTGAATGGAGGGACGAATGGAGACGTGTCGTCTTCAGCGATGAGAGTCGCTTCTGCCTTGGTGCCAATGATGGTCGTATGCGTGTTTGGCGCCGTGCAGGTGAGCGCCACAATCAGGACTGCATACGACCGAGGCACACAGGGCCAACACCCGGCATCATGGTGTGGGGAGCGATCTCCTACACTGGCCGTACACCACTGGTGATCGTCGAGGGGACACTGAATAGTGCACGGTACATCCAAACCGTCATCGAACCCATCGTTCTACCATTCCTAGACCGGCAAGGGAACTTGCTGTTCCAACAGGACAATGCACGTCCGCATGTATCCCGTGCCACCCAACGTGCTCTAGAAGGTGTAAGTCAACTACCCTGGCCAGCAAGATCTCCGGATCTGTCCCCCATTGAGCATGTTTAGGACTGGATGAAGCGTCGTCTCACGCGGTCTGCACGTCCAGCACGAACGCTGGTCCAACTGAGGCGCCAGGTGGAAATGGCATGGCAAGCCGTTCCACAGGACTACATCCAGCATCTCTACGATCGTCTCCATGGGAGAATAGCAGCCTGCATTGCTGCGAAAGGTGGATATACACTGTACTAGTGCCGACATTGTGCATGCTCTGTTGCCTGTGTCTATGTGCCTGTGGTCCTGTCAGTGTGATCATGTGATGTATCTGACCCCAGGAATGTGTCAATAAAGTTTCCCCTTCCTGGGACAATGAATTCACGGTGTTCTTATTTCAATTTCCAGGAGTGTATAAGTACGTGGTATCACATAACATTCCGCCAGTGCGGACGGCATTTGCTTCGTGATACATTACCCGTGTTAAAATGGACCGTTTACCAATTGCGGAAAAGGTCGATAACGCGTTGATGTATGGCTATTGCGATCAAAATGCCCAACGGGCGTGTGCTATATATGCTGCTCGGTATCATGGACGACATCATCCAAGTCTCCGGACCGTTCGTCGGATGGTTACGTTATTTAAGGAAACAGAAAGTGTTCAGCCACATGTGAAACGTCAACCACGACCTGCAACAAATTATGATGCCCAAGTAGGTGTTTTAGCTGGTGTCGCGACTAATCCGCACATCAGTAGCAGACAAACTGCGCGAGAATCGGGAATCTCAAAAACGTCGGTGTTGAGAATGCTACATCAACATCGATTGCACCTGTACCATATTTCTGTGCACCAGGAATTGCATGGCGACGCCTGTACAGTTCTGCCACTGGGCACAAGAGAAATTACGGGACGATGACAGATTTTTTGCACGCGTTCCATTTAGCGACGTAGCGTCATTCACCAACAGCGGTAACGTAAACCGGCGTAATATGCACTATTGGGCAACGGAAAATCCACGATGGCTGCGACAAGTGGAACATCAGCGACCTTGGCGAGTTGATGTATGGTGCGGCATTATGGGAGGAAGGATAATTGGCCCCCATTTTACCGATGGCAATCTAAATGGTTCAATGTATGCTAATTCCGTACATAATGTTCTACCGATGTTACTACAAGATGTTTCACTGCATGACAGAATGGCGATGTACCTCCAACATGATGGATGTCCGGCACATAGCTCGCGTGCGGTTGAAGCGGTATTGAATAGCATATTTCATGACAGGTCGATTGGTCGTCGAAGCACCGTACCATGGCCCGCAATTTCACCGGATCTGACGCCCCCGGATTTCTTTCTGTGGGGAAAGCTGAAGGATATTTGCTGTCGTGATCCACCGACAACGTCTAACAACATGCGTCAGCGTATTGTCAATGCATGTGCGAACATTACGGAAGGCGAACTACTTGTTGTTGAAAAGAGTGTCGTTACACGTGTTGCCAAATGCATTGAGGTGGACGGACATCATTTCGAGCATTTATTGCATCAATGTGGTATTTACAGGTAATCATGCTGTAACAGCATGCCTTCTCACAAATGATAAGTTCACAAAGGTACATGTATCACATTGAAACTACTGAAATAAAATGTTCAAACGTATCTACGTTCTGTATTTTAATTTAAAAAACCCACCTGTTACCAACTGTTCGTCTAAAATTGTGAGCCATATGTTTGTGACTATTACAGCGCCATCTACCACAAAGCGAAAAAAGTGGTCCAACTAAAACTCATATTTCTTTACGTACTGCACGAATATGTAATAAAAAATGGGGGTTCATATTTTAAAAAACGCAGTTGATATCCGTTTGACCTATGGCAGCGCCATCTAGCGGGCCAATCATAGCGCCATATGGTTTCCCCCTTCAAGGTAGACAAGTTTCGTTCTTTGTAGTTTTTTCTTTTGACGCTTATTTCGTGAGGTATTTGGCCCGGTCACGATCAATGGAGTACCTTGTATATGGCTGTGGCAGAAGAGAATAGTCAACATCCCAACAAGTTCTGTGTCGTAGACGTAAGTCTTAAAGCCTTTTTTCTGATTTTGGGCAGAAGTACCTCCCTTAATAATGTAGCACACATTTTATAGCACTATGTCTATTATAGATTTCCTCCTCATTACCTTGTACTTTGAGCATCTGCTATGTGTTACATCGTACCCTCACCCCACATCATGTCTGTGTACGTCGTAAATACCCTTGACGCTCGCAGTGGCCAGTCTACCAACGAGTAATGCCTCCACTCGATTGTCTTGCTTTACCTAACGCTAGGCGCAATTTGAGACGCGTATGGCGTGTGTGACGTGGTGCAGCGCGGTGCGCTTTTTTGTAACTTCACAGGTTCAAATGGGATGCCGCAAATTGCGACCCGACGCGACTGGGACGCGAGACACGCCTGAGCCAGGTCGCGAGGCAATTGTGGCTGTGGCACAGTTCCTCGCACCGCGCGTCACGCGAGCACTGCGGTAGGGGTGAGGCGGCGAGTGGGAAGGCAGTCCTACCACATGCTCACTTCGGCATAGCGCATATGGGCAGCGGAACTACTGCCCATCCGAAAAATCAACCTTACGATATACCGAATTTTATTGTCACTGAGTAGTGTTTCGTTTTCTCCGCATAAGCGCTCCATCTCTTTTCGTTAGTACATGATAGTTTTCAGTTACATATATCTGAATATTTATTTGTTTTGCTTATCCTTTTGTGAAGAACAATGGACAGCTCAGTAACTGGTGAGCCATTAGGCACTGGAATTATATATTCAGCCTCCACAATATTTTCAGATCGTAAGAAGAAACAGGCAATTCATTGTGAGGGTAGTGAATAAGGCAGTAAGAAATATTATAAAATCATGTGATTTGGAAGCAAGGCAGGAAAGTAAAACAAGGTTATGTTCTTGCTGCCTGTGCTAATATGTCTCTACGATTTGTTACAAAAAGTCGAAAAGGCTTAATTTCCACACGTATGACCCCTTTATGTTCCTGGTAAAAAGCGTCCGAGATAACAAGTACATTATTTGGATATGAATGTAGTAAGAGGGATTATACTATGTGCATGTGGGCATTACATTTCGCCGGCCAGAGTGGCCGTGCGGTTCTAGGCGCTGCAGTCTGGAACCGAGCAACCGCTACGGTCGCAGGTTCGAATCCTGCCTCGGGCATGGATGTGTGTGATGTCCTTAGGATAGTTAGGTTTAATTAGTTCTAAGTTCTAGGCGATTGATGACCTCAGAAGTTAAGTCGCATAGTGCTCAGAGTCATTTTTGCATCACATTTCCACTACAAGCCAGAAACAGTCGAGAAGCTCTCACGAAAAACGAAGTTTTTATCGGTTCGTCGTGATGAGAAAAAGATTTCAGTGCTTGCATACACACTATCAGCATAAATAAATTAATTATTCAAAAGGCTACACAAATGGAAAATAATAGTCGGTATTATTCCAAAAGTATGAATATCCTGAAAGAGTGTGGCGATTTGATATATTTAATTTGTTGAAATGTATTGCTGACAAAGGCAGATCTACTTTCACGACGATGTTTTTCGAACGACGTGCGCTCTTCCTCTCACAAAGCACACTTGGCTAGGTTCCGCATTCCTGTCGTGCACATTATTTTGAACTGCTGACTATACACAGACCATTGTGTTGTGCCATGTGTCAATTGTTCACTTTTCTCATTAACTATAGTTTGGCAAGTCGTAGGTGAGTAACCAGCATCTGGCATGTGCGTGTCATTCTACCTGAACGGTATGCCCGTCTTTATTTTGATATCGCTCAGATGAAGAAATTGAATAAAATCCTTTGCTAAGTTTCCATTCCAGTCGCTCAGTGTTAAAAATACGATGGGTTATGGGATTCACTCAAAATTCCAACAGAACTGGCAATTTATTTTTGTGTGAATTGTTAACGTTTCCTCATTCGAAGAAGCATCACTATTTATGAGTAACGGCCACATTTCTCTTGTTAACAGATTTAATTGTACTTCTTTTGCCAAAACACAGTATAATTTTCAAAAACTCATTTTCGCAGCAGCTACTATGACAGAATTCTAAAACAGAATGTCTCGCTAAATAAGTAATTGGTGACCAGAGAGTTCAGTAAGTTACGGAAAACCTCATCGTGTCGGTTTATGCTAACATAAGACAAGAAATTTCATGTTTATTTTCGTACTGGGGATCTTTTGTTCCACTAGCTGTCGATAACTCTTAAAGAATTACCGTCACTGGAATGAAAAAAATAAAAATAATACAATTTCTGATACATCATCAAAATAAGAAAGTGAAGTCTGGTTTCGCAGGAGAGAGCGGATCAGGTTATAGTTGTGGAAAGGGGCCAAAATCAGTTAGTGTCAGTTGCACAAAATGTACAAACTTTATTTTCCTAAAACACTTAATCACACATGCCCTTAAGAGCATTCAAAAGCAATACAGCTGAAGGACCGAACACAAGTTATTAAAATTGCCTTAAAGAATACACACGGCTGAAGGCCTTAGTTAAAAAAAATTTACAAAAAAACTCGGCTGAAGGCCACACACTGGAGACATAAGAACTGAGGGCTTAAGGCCTGGATAGCAAGAATTTCAGATAAAGAAGGAAATTTTAAAAGGTTGTAAACAAGTGAATTTTCAAATTTTAATTTAAGACGGCTGATGGCCTTATTTTGAAATTAAAACAAACTAAATTAATAATAGGCGGCTGATGGCCTCGTACCGTACTTGAGACAAAAATCATAATCTAAAAACAATAGAACAGTGGTGCTCAGTAGTGGTCCAAGGGTCGGCCTGAGGAGCTAACTCTAACGTAAGGTTAGGTGAGACAGGCAGCCAAGAATAAGATTAAGTAATCAGATGGCAGCCCGACCCAGGGACGACTTAAGGACCGACCAACAATCTAATCAATTCCGCTGCGCCGACCAACGGCACGACAACGGAAAATATCAGCCGTTGACTAAAATACCAGCAGCACTACGTCTTCAAAATTGGCGGCCAGAAACAGCCAAGGCACAATAACCACTCAAAAATATGAACAATACCAAAGGCTGTCAACCTACACGCGGTACGGACAGCATCAACACGGCGAGGGAAAAGGCACTGCGGAACACTACGCTAATACCCTCACAGAGGAGACTTCCTCGATGCTCTGTCCCAACCGACCGACTGCCTACTCCAGTACGCAGACAGCATGAACACAACTTCTCAATAGAAATTACACAAGCTAGACACAGTTCCACGAAAACACTTACACAAGAACTCGAACAATCGTAAAAGCAATCACTGTGCAACAACCAGGACGAACAACAAGTCGACACACAGAGAACCCGAAGCAGTCGGCGACCAAATACACGTCGTCCGATGAGGCGACCAACCGAACGACCAACCAAGGTCGTCCCCACTCAAGTCATGTGTGTCAGCAATAGTCGGGTGAGTCTTGGCTGTCCGGACCTCACTGCAGCTCCATCCTGACTCAACTCGATGTTCCGTTCGGAACTGGCAGACACGGCGACCCGGGCACACTGCCTCGGACCCAACTACGCACAGGTAACACTTGCCCATTAGCCACCCGACATCTCTGCAAGAGGAAGAAACCGACCCACGTCCGGCAAGATGACCAACTGACGAGGCCCAGAAACGGTCAAAAGACCAAAGACAAGTCGCCCGATGAGACGACTGACCGACCGACCGAACGATCAACCAACGGTCGTTCCCGCTCCAGTCTCCTTCCATTGGCGAGTACTGGCTGTCCGGACATCACTGGAACTGGCGCTGAACCCCTGAAACACGACGAGCCGGAAATACTAGCGGTCGCTTCGAAGATAATACAACAGTGCTCTTATCGATACGCGCTGCTGCTGCTGCCACTCACGGGCAGGCAAGCCAGCAACTTAGTGACGCCAGTAAATCGAATAAGAAACGAGGCGACAGTTCCGTAAAGAGAAGCTGTCAAGCAAGAAACGGCATGAACACGAGCCGCGCACGGCTGAGAAAGTTCAGTATATTCACAAACTGGCAAAGTACTCTCCTCCTTGAGTGCCATCATTCGCCGAAATCTCGTTTCGAAGTCTCGAGCGATTTAGGGGATATGAGGGATATTGTGAATATTTCATTCCCGCGAGCGTGAGACCCGGAGTGAATGCGCTACCTTCTCGAGATCGGAGACAGGGACCTCTTCCCAAATCTAAACAAAAATTCAATATGTTAGCTAAATTTCATACGCAGCAACATATGGTGTAATACGCATCAAGCGCTAAATCATAGCGACTCCTATTTTTCATTGCAAACTTTTTTAATTTTGTGTAGTGTTTTACTAAAATCTGTACATCACAATAAGTATGACCATTAGCGAGATGACGGGCGCTTCGCTACGAAGCTGACATGTAATGCTACAAGTAAAGCAAAAATCAGATACTGTCACTGAATAGTTGCTGTAAAATCGTTGGAAAAAGATTACAGGGCGCGCGCGCTACGGCTCTGTCGGCGCGTGCGAAGTACGTGTACGCGTCGCAATATGCGCAGGATCAGCGCGACGTGCGAAACGTGCGCGTCGCGCTGTAGTTTCGCGTAGCCGTCGGCAGATGGACCGTGCTGTCTAAAGTCAACGTTGAGCGTGCTGTGTTCAACCTGCTGCTGAACGCTCAGGGACGATGCGACTTATGCATAGGGTACGTGGGCCCCAATGTGGTAAACGCGATCGCAACGCGCTCCAGAGGCAGTTGTGGGATATTTCTAGTTCGTAAATTACACCGTTTACTAAATGGGGCGTGCGTAAAATTACCACGTTAGCTCTATTAAAACGCACATTTCCTCCACTGTCCAAATCCTACTCACGTTGCTCTATGCGTAATATTCACAAATAAAAACTTGAATATCCATGTACGTGTTTTAAGACAAAAACGAAAGTAAGATGTTGTAAGTAGGCTGTTTATGTTTTCTTTATGTAAGTAGGCTGTTTAGGTTCTTATATTGGTAACGCCGCCGCCACGTAGCGCTCTCTGTATGAAAATCACTGGCTGTGCTGTGTGCAGTCCGTGGCTAGTTTGCATTGTTGTCTGCCATTGCAGTGTTGGGCAGCAACAGCTGGATGTGAACAGCGCGTAGCGTTGCGCAGTTGGAGGTGAGCCGCCAGCAGTGGTGGGTGTGGGGAGAGAGATGGCGGAGTTTCGAAGTTTGTAATACTGGATATCATATATTATGACTATTAAGGTAAATACATTGTTTGTTCTATATTAAAATCTTTCATTTGCTAACTATCCCTATCGGTAGTTAGTGACTTCCGTAGTTTGAATCTTTTATTTAGCTGGCAGTACTGGCGCTCGCTATATTGCAGTAGTTCGAGTAACGAAGATTTTTGGTGAGGTAAGTGATTTGTGAAACGTATAGGTTAATGTTAGTCAGGGCCATTCTTTTGTAGGGATTATTGAAAGTCAGATTGCGTTGCGCTAAAAAATATTGTGTGCCAGTTTAAGCACAGTCATGTATAATTGTTATAAGGGGACGTTACAATGTCTAATCAATAAGGACACAGGCATTACAAACACATTCCATTACAAACAGTGTGACACAAATTTGCAATAGTTCTCCACATAAGATAAACATTATTTTACCATTCCCACATTCTTTCTTGATCACTGTTCCTACCCAGTAGCAGAATCTTTACAGCATGTGAATTACGAAACTTAAAAGAAAAAGGAACAAAATACTTTAGTGCAAGTAGCGCAAGCTTTCCTGAAGATTACGCCAATCTAACAAACTCACTCCTCCAAAAAAGGTGAACTTATGTTTACACAACATCAAATATTGTAGTATATACTCACATTAAACTAATAATAAAGCATCAGAACCTGTTAAAAACGCGAATGTTAGGAAAAAGCAATATTCAAACACGGCGAGACGCGAAACAACACTAAATCGCCCATCTTGTTGATAAACAGCAACGTTACCACATTAAAAAGACAACCTATCGTTTAAAGCCAATCTTAACATGTTGCCACATGCTAAAAGCTTTAAACGTAGCTATGTTACCAGTTGAAATTTAATAGTAACAAATTGTACCAAAAACAATGCGTTTTTGGTGGATCCTCAGTGTGTCACTGTCCTCAAATGTCATATTCTCATAATACGCAAGTTACAATAAATCTTTTGGAACGAATATGATGTTTCTCATTATTTTATTGCAACGAAGCGCACAGTTAAGCCGTCGGCACACGGTCCGTGCACTCGAGCGTTGAGCGTGCCGAGTTTTTGACGTCACAGCGTGGAAAAAGCACGTTGGTAAGTCTTTCCGAACGTGCGGAGCAACGTTTAGCATGTCAGATATTCTGAACTTGCGTTTGAAAGTTGACCAATGAGATGGAAGAACGCCGCCTACGTCAGAGACAGGTCGTCTCTCCAGTCTCCACTCAGTAGTATCAGAACTTTAGGAGAAATATGGCAGCCTGGACACGCGATGAATCGTGTGTGTTAATATACGCGTTCAAGGAAGAGCAGTGCTTGTATAATGTAAAATGCAAGATCTATCATAATAAACATTCCCGGTCGGAAACTCTTAAGTAGAGTGTTCCAGAAAGTGAAAAGTGTTCTGCCGCAGTTACAGAACCCAAAGGAATGCCAGATAAAAGTTTTCCAATATGAGAAACGTTCAATGGACGCAGCACGTTTTTATAGCATTTACAAGCGATATAAATCAATACGTGTATTTATAGTATTTACTAGCGAAATAAATAAATCACTGCACCTTTGTTTTAGGTATACACACCAAGTTTATGGTATTTTAAAAATCTGCTATTTCTGGAGGAACATTATGTGCCACGGAAAACGAAGGCAACTGAGTTGCCGTTCATGACAGTTGCCCACGATTTTCAGGTTTGTGTAAGTACTTTTATGTATAACTGTTTCTCCACATTTTGGAATCGACAAACTAATGTTAATTTATTGCTAGAACGTACTTGTTTGAAAGAAATTAAGACTATGGAGTACTGTCATTTGGGATAAAAACTCTAGTTGCAGTTTCTATATTTATCTATCTTGCCACCTGCACAATGGTTTGTGTGTGTGTGTGTGTGTGTGTGTGTGTGTGTGTGTGAGAGAGAGAGAGAGAGAGAGAGAGAGAGAGAGAGAGAGAGAGAGGTATTGGGGCGGCTGACCTATGTGTAGCGCCGGAACTTTTCTGTGGTAAGTAGTCGCTAGTATGGGTCTGTTGTTCGCGTGTAATGATGTTCGGCAGAGTTTTTGTCTGTTGTTGGGTCGGTGGTGTTTACTGCATATGTTGGTGCTTGATGCTTTGGTATCGGCTCTTGTGGTTGATTTATGTATCTTAGGGGAAGTACTTTTTTTGCATCGTCAGCAGTATTTGAGCTGTGTCCGATTCCAATTTGTCGTCGTAGCTATGTGTGTTTTGGTATCGTGAGCTGTTGTTGACCTATATAGGTCAAGGGAAGTGTCCGATTCCAATGTGTCGTAGCTGCTGTTGACTTATATAGGGCAAGGGAAGTGTCTGATTCCAGTTTTTGTTGTTTTAGGTGTTGGTCTTGTCGTATCGATAGTTGCGGTGTGATTATAATTTTTGGAGTAGTTGGTTTTTATTTTGTGGTATCGACAAATGCAATTGAGCTATGTAGATGAAGGGAAGTGACAGATTCCTGTCGGTATTGTAAGTGTAGCGGAATTTGGGATCGTGCTGTGTGTGTGTAATGTTTTTATATTTAGTTTGTCCCCATGCAGAAACCCCCAATTTCTCGCCCTGGTCCTGTTACTTTGATTATATTTTTGGAGGGAGATGTGTTTGTTGGTTTTATATGTAAAGCCCTTATTTCCAACAACATTTCACTTTAATTTGATTGGGACAGTTCAGATAGCATAAATATATACTAATGTATATTTTCCAATTATTGCTTGTGGTACTGTTGTAATGTAATGAGTAAGTGCAGAAGAAACTACAGTTGAGGTTGGCCAGACAGCCAGCTCAAACAAACAAAAGTTAACTGTCAAAGTTTCATTTCTGTTCACTGCAATTTTCAGTCTTCACTAAAATCAACCTGGGTGTTTTGTGTACAAATTTATGTTTCAGGAAGATGATGGTGGGCAAATCCAAGCATAGTGATCCAGCCCCAGAATATTGTGAACTGGAGGTGGACCCAGCAACTAACAACGTTGAGGATGTCAACAATAACAGCAGTATCAGTATGTTTGTAGTAAATGATCAAGCATCCTCACAGACAGCTCAGGAGTCACTAGATATTCAAATGTCTACACCTATGTCATCAACAACTAAGAAAAGAAAGCGAAATGAATATGGGTCTGCAGTTAACCTGATTGTGAAGGCACTCCAGGAAGATGATGATAGTGATGAAACAAATGTGTTCTTTAAATTTATGGGAGCAGAAATTAAAAAAATTAACTGACAAAAAGAAAAGACATGTAAGATTAGAGCTAATGAGAGTACTGTATCAAGCATTAGATGAATAAATTTAATTTTGAAATGTAATTTGCTTCTACACTAAGGAATTATATTCTGAGCCTGTCCCTCTACCTGTATTCTAAGATTACCTTCTGAGAGAGAGAGAGAGAGTGTAATATGGGACCATTTGTCTCTCCAGGCAGTGTTCCTTCATATGATCAGCCTGTCTTCATTTATTCACAAGCAGTTGTAAATAATTAAGTGTGTAACAAATCTCTCTAAATCTGATAAAATGGAGAACAGACTGCTGTATCATTATTTTTGTGTACTATAATCAGTTTAAGCAATTCAGCCATCCAATATGAACCATATTATAGGAAAATGTGAAACATCCCATTATAACAAACTAATTTGTGTAGAATTAAATTAAAGGTTAATAGCAATATTATATAATACTGGTAGTTCCAATCTTTATGTACTTTGGTTTTGTATGATAACATGCTTTCAGTGAGGTGAAATTTACCTACTCTTTTTTAGTACCTGTTTTATTGACAATGTGAAACGATAAGTTGAGTCATCTACATGATTAAAGGGTAATATTTCATGTATTTCCATTTAAACTCTCATTTTTTGTGTGAATGTAACATACTGTGTAACTTACTTTGGCAAAAATATGAGTGCAATTCTCTATTCAGCTAAATAAAAGGGAGTTTGGCACTGAGTACTACATACATAATAGACATTTTCAGTTTTTTTAACATGGTATTTTCACGTTTCCTATCCTCATGTTGCTATTAACTAGTGTGTAAGTTCACCTATTTATACATGTTTATTTCACCATTTTGGAGTTGTAGTTCCATAATCCTTGCCACATAACCAATTTTCCAATCACACTTTTTTTGCAGTATGTTTAATTTCACTTTATCTGTTAAGACTTTCTTTGGAATTTTGAGTCAGTGTACCATCCCTTTCCTTAATATCTTTTTTTTTTTCAAATTGTGCACTCTGTTCCTCAGTATCCTTGTTGAACTTTCTGCTTCATTCAGTGGTATGGTCATGTCATGTCTGTCAGTTTGCAAATGATGATTACAATGTTAAGGGCAGCAGTTTACTGTAGTAAACTTATATGTTGTGTTTGCAGAGACTGATTACATGTTCCAGTACACAAACTGGCATAGAAAGTTTTGTCAGTTTCTAAATAATGCAAGAGTAAAGAAAACTCACCAAGTAGTAGAAACATTGAGCCAGCAATATACAGAATAAATAATGAATTATGGATGAAGAGAGGTAAAAGCACATCATATAATCTCACAAATGTATACTGAACAAAGTAATGTAATTTGCTTCTATGGAAATGAATTTTCATTGGTATTTAAGGAATGTATTGACGTGCTGTCTTCTGGTAAAACTGCAGAATTGTATGGAGGAAAATAGAAAAAATAGTACAATAGATGATAGTATTTGGCCAGCTGCTCTTGTAGGAGCTGAATCCAGACACAAATGAATACACTTGCAAACAGATTTTTTTGACAGTATAAATAAAAGTCCAAGATAACAGCCTAGGGATTTTAAGTGGGAGCAGGTGAATGTCCGAGGAAGGTCTTATGGCAAAATTTGTTAGTATTCTTTACCACTATGGTAATTATATATGACATCTAAATTTGCATGCTTGGTACACACACAAGAGCTAAATTCCCAGTACGGTTCTACACTGAATGCAATTCACATAAAAAGCTGGCATTCATTGATAACTGCTGGGGGCCCCAAGATTTATTTACATTTAAATAAACTGATTATACATAAGCAGCAACATATATAACTACAATTTTGGGATATAACTGATGTGCATGAGGCCTCAAAATGGTGTAGATAATGTAATTAAAACAACTAACGCATTACCAAATCGTGGTATTGAAAGATATCTGACAGAGAACATACGCCATGGTTTTAATTTCAGTCCAGCACTATAGCAGGTTAAAATAACATTCATAAACTTCATCCTCCACATCACTATGCTATTCACTGTCTCTCTCGATCTAGCTGTTTGCCGTATGAAACACGCCATTATAGCTTGTGACAGGTATTAGCAGCATACGTTTCAAGGTGAGGGCTCCCTGTAGAGTTTTACCCAATAAGACTAAGAAAGGTTACTGATGTGAGTCAAGGAGAACAGTGTGAATGTATGTTTTACTCATTTAACTAGAGATCTTTTGGTAAATTGTACCATTGTAGTTACCAAATGCAACAGAAAACATCAGGTGGTCCACTAGCACATTATCATTCGGATTTAGCTACTTTCATCATAATAATAAAATTCAGTAAGTTAATATATTTTCATTCATTGATGTATTACAGGATAATACTTTGTGGTATCCGTCTCAGACAAAAATATTTATTGGACAAAAGAAAATAATTAGAGCTGTGTATGAGGTTCATGCACATACATCCTGTGGTGATATCTTTAAGCAGCTGGTATTATTAACCACAGCCTCAAGGTGCATTATTTCATTCACTTTCATAAGTTTTTCTCAGCAACTAGAGTTTGAGAGCAATAGAGATGTTCAAAAGGATTACAGTAGAAGGAAAAATTATCTCCATTACTCTTCAATGATCTGTTGCACAGAAATGAATGTAACGTGCAGCTATAAAACTCCGACAATCTACCCCTGGCATTAAGATGTCTGGCAACATCTTTAGTGTTTTCAAATGTAAGTTCAAGATATTTTTCCTTAGTAAAGCCACCTAAACTTAGAGAAATTCTTGAACAGAAACAGGCATTCATACTAAAAAAGAAGCCTATAAACAACCAGCATGTACCCATCAATATTTTTTACTTTGTTTTTAAATGTGTCTGATGTTTGCTCAATTCACAAGTTCCACATCATAATGTTTATTGTAAATGTTATTTGCAGGACACACAGGTGATTCACTTTACCTATGTTATTAATCATAACCTTGAGAGCAACCATTTTTGTGAGTCAGCATAAATTACTTATGTAAATGTTTGAAAGTTTGGATGCTTTAAAGACAAATATTAGGTTTTCCACTCAGCTGCAGAATAAAAGCAATGTACATGAAAACAGTATCACTGATTAGCAGTCGCTGTGCAGTCTAATAAGATTTCTTTACGCATAAATAAAATGGTTCGTCAAGAGCAGCAACATACATAATACAACACATATCTGTTTGGGATAGAACATCTGGTCTCAAACGGCCACCTTCCTGCATGAACGCACTCCTGTTGCCATGGCACAGAACCTACAGTTTTGAAGTAGTCCCTGAATTGGTCCCTAATCCTCAATGTATTTACTGTAGGATTCCATCCATTTTGTTGCTGAATGCCCTCCATTGTAGATGTGAATGTGCTGATGCCAATTTCAGGTGGGATGTAGCATTGGGATTACTGTTCTAAAATAAAACTGTGCAGCACAGAACAAACTCTTACAACAATATCCATCTTCACTGCTGAAAGTCGAATTGGACTGAGCAGACCCCCAAATTTATTTCACATCATGCCAAAGGCATTTTCAACTACTCTTCAAGCCTTGCTCAGACTATAATTGAACACCCTTTTTTCCTTTTAGAGGTCCTTTTCAGGATACCCCTTCATCATATACTCTTTCAATGCAAATGCATCGTCAGCAACAAACACATAAGACAGTTCCACATCACTGAAACACTCTTTTCCGGTGCTGGCAAATTCAGTTTTTTATTATTCAAGGCTTCAGCCAATTTACGGTTATTGAAATCTGCCCCATCATTCACCCCCCTATTTGCACAACATTTACATACGCATATACATATAAATATTTATAGTGTGCATTAATAGTTGCGAGAAGAACAATGCTGTTGTTTCCTTTGTAGTGCTGAAGTATGCACCTTCAGATCTTGATGCCCTGAAGGTAACTTTTTTCCACCAATAGCACCAGTGCAATGAGGGAATTGCCAGGACACATACAGGGTGTTTCAAAAATGACCGGTATATTTGAAATGGCAATAAAAACTAAACGAGCAGCGATAGAAATACACCGTTTGTTGCAATATGCTTGGGACAACAGTACATTTTCAGGCAGACAAACTTTCGAAATTACAGTAGTTACAATTGTCAACAACAGATGGCGCTGCGGTCTGGAAAACACTATAGTACGATATTTTCCACATATCCACCATGCGTAGCAATAATATGGCGTAGTCTCTGAATGAAATTACCCGAAACCTTTGACAACGTGTCTGGCGGAATGGCTTCACATGCAGATGAGATGTACTGCTTCAGCTGTTCAATTGTTTCTGGATTCTAGCGGTACACCTGGTCTTTCAAGTGTCCCCACAGAAAGGAGTCACATGGGTTCATGTCTGGCGAATAGGGAGGCCAATCCACGCCGCCTCCTGTATGTTTCGGATAGCCCAAAGCAATCACACGATCATCGAAATATTCATTCAGGAAATTAAAGACGTCGGCCGTGCGATGTGGCCGGGCACCATCTTGCATAAACCACAAGGTGTTCGCAGTGTCGTCTAAGGCAGTTTGTACCGCCACAAATTCACGAAGAATGTCCAGATAGCGTGATGCAGTAATCGTTTCGGATCTGAAAAATGGGCCAATGATTCCTTTGGAAGAAATGGCGGCCCAGACCAGTACTTTGAGGATGCAGGGACGATGGGACTGCAACATGGGGCTTTTCGGTTCCCCATATGCGCCAGTTCTGTTTATTGACGAAGCCGTCCAGGTAAAAATAAGCTTCGTCAGTAAACCAAATGCTGCCCACATGCATATCGCCGTCATCAATCCTGTGCACTATATCATTAGCGAATGTCTCTCGTGCAGCAATAGTAGCGGCGCTGAGGGGTTGCCGTGTTTGAATTTTGTATGGATAGAGGTGTAAACTCTGGCACATGAGACGATACGTGGACGTTGGTGTCATTTGGACCGCAGCTGCAACATGGTGAACGGAAACCCGAGGCCGTTGTTGGATCACCTGCTGCACTAGCTGCGCGTTGCCCTCTGTGGTTGCCGTCCGCGGTCGCCCTACCTTTCCAGCAAGTTCATCCGTCACGTTCCCAGTCCGTTGAAATTTTTCAAACAGATCCTTTATTGTATCGCTTTTCGGTCCTTTGGTTACATTAAACCTCTGTTGAAAACTTCGTCTTGTTGCAACAACACTGTGTTCTAGGCGGTGGAATTCCAACACCAGAAAAATCCTCTGTTCTAAGGAATAAAAGCAGAAAGACGACGTACAGAATGGCGCACCCACAGACTGTGTTGTCTTCTATATCTTTCACATCCCTTGCAGCGCCATCTGTTGTTGAAAATTGTAACTACTGTAATTTCGAAAGTTTGTCCGCCTGAAAATGTACTGTTGTCCCAAGCATATTGCAACAAACGGTGTATTTCTATCACTGCTCGTTTAGTTTTTATTGCCGTTTCAAATATACCGGTCATTTTTGAAACACCCTGTATCAATACGCAATAGTTTTCCACTCACTAGCAGAGGCTGAAACCTGAAACAAGATTTACTTTTTTTTTTACTAAAATGGATTACAAATGCTGCTGTTAACTTTCATATTTGAATATAATGAGATGTATTAGGAACAGTTTCTGTGAAGCAAAATGTTTTTCTTGAAATAGTCTATAACCAATGTTATCTCACAAAACTAAAGGTATGGATCACATGAGAGGTACTCTCATTTAAAGTTATAATTCTTAGCATGAAGTAAATATTTCAGAGCACTACACTGTGCAAAATAAAGATTGTGTTGCTACTCAGCATCTTATTGCAAGGAGTGCAAAATCAGTTACACGTGAAATGAAATACGTATCATATTACTGAGATTTGTGGAGTGATTTTTGCTTAAAGTAAATGTTATGAATGCTGTTTCACATAAATCATGATGGTGCTAGAGTGTGGTAGTGGATCTCCAGTTGTAGTATATCGTATTTCATGACTTCTGCAGCTGTTAATCAAA